>NW_020949613.1:5297205-5579033 GCF_900497805.2 Vombatus ursinus
GTATACATATATATGTATACACATACACACACACACACACACACACACACAGAGTTTTAGTTCCCTGTCGCTGCTCTCCTTTTTTGATGCTCAACTCAATAATCAAAGAGACAGAAACTCTGTAGGAATTCTGTATGACTCAAGGTATCAGGGATGGAGTCAGAATCCAGTTAAACTTGGGATCTCTGCTCATTTTTCCATATGCATGTAGGTCTCTAATGACTTGTCACTAGCAAGGGTATCTGACAACCACACACCCCAAGCAGGGTAAGTGGATTAATGGCTGACCCACAAGAAGCCTGCTACCACCATCATGTTCTGAATTCTACTTTGGCCCTGTTTTCCAGCCTAAGTTCACCCATTTAAAGCCTCATCTTCTGCCAAACGTGTATGGCAGCAGCAAATAACACAATTAGAAACTTATTCCACTGACCTAAGGCTTAATCTTTTTTGAAATGCAGATACATCTGGGAGAGCTAAAACATTAAGGCTCATCAATCACTAACATCTTATTATGAATGAATTTTCACATCACTTCTTGCTGTTGAGGAGGAGATCAGAATAAATTTAGAAGACAAGATGGGACAGATACTGTGAAGACACTGACTACCAACCATATGGCACAGAGGTGCCAAGGAAGACAGAAAAGGACAGAAAGGAGATAATAACATCATTGACTTAGAAATGAAAAGAACTTCAGAGAACATCTAGTCCAATATCCTCATTTTATAGAGTAGGTATTAAGACCCATCGAGACAATGGCTTGTCCAGGGTCACACAGACTAGGAAGTAGAAGAGGTGGAATTTGACTTGTGCCTGACTTGGTACTCTTCCCACCACACAGCCAACCTCCCCTGCAATAATCTACAAAGACAAACTTACTTCTCATCTTTCTTTAGATTCTGGTTTCACCACAGTACTTTCTCTTAGATTCCCCCACACTCTCCCCACCCTCTAATCCCTAGGATTAAGACTCAATTCCTGGGATCTCTTACAGAGGTAGACTGACACTCCTTTCAATAATAGCCTGCAATGAGGGAAGAGCAGACTCATTGGAACATAAATTGGCTTTGGCTTTAGAACTGGCCGGACAGAAAGCAGGAAAGTTTGATGAGTGTCTGGTTGAGATCATATAAATTCACAGAAGCCAGGCACTGGGAGAATGTATGGGCCTCTTGCTTTTGAAAAGAAATATGCTTCTTTAAACACAGCAAAGCCTAAATGTGCAGCCAAAATGTTGCCCAAAAAGCAACAAGAGGGGAGGTAGATGTCTTGTAAAGGCATATTTCTTATTTCTTTTGCATTCAATATATCTTGCACAGCTCAGCCCAGCCAACAGGTTGCAAACAAAGGGAGAATTCTTCACTCACAAAGCCAAATGGCAAGAAGAATTTAAGTTGATGAGGAGAAGTCTGATTTTGAACTATCAGCCAACATCCCTCAAAAGGACAAATATGGGTTTCTTCCAAGAGAATGTTTCCATAGTTCAACTAGTGGAAAATTGTTTCATAGCAAAAAAAAAAGAGAGAGAGAGAGAGAGAGAGAGAGAGGGAGAGAGAGAAAAGGAACACAATATTTTCAGAAGCTGATGAAGCAATACCCTGGGATAGGAGAATTTCATACTCACTAGGACATTTGAAGGGGAAAAGGCAAAACTAGTCAACCAGATACAGTAATTCAGATACAGACTAGAAACCCAGTAGACCTCTGTGATTTTACACAAATTAATGAAGTTTCTAGTTTTATTTAAACACTGGCTTAGAGTCAGGAAGACTTGACTCAAATTTCTCCTCAGACACTAAATAGGTGCACTACCCTGGACAAATTATTTAACCTCTCTGAAGCTCAGTTTCCTCATCTGTAAAATGGGAATAATGATATCACCTGCCTCATCAGATTGCTAAAGCAATTAGCAAATTTCACAGTGCTAAATAAATAGAAACTATGATCAGCAGTATTTCTTCATCTGTAATCAGTAGATTATAGGCAGTGTGTCTGTTGGTTAGAATGCCAGAGGCAGAAGTCAAGAAGACCTGACTTTAAATCCCATCTCTGATACCATGTGACCAAAGGCAAGCACCCCCCCCCACCTCCCACCCCTCTCTAAGCCTTAGGATACTCTCTAAAACTTACTCATTGACATACTTGGCTGTTGATCTGCTTTGGTGGAGAATGTACCCAGCCAATGATTTCAAAGATCCTTAAGGATCAATTGACTCAGAATCTTGTTGTTGCTGTTGTCTTAAGTGTAGCCATGGTTTAAAATTTTAAAAATCAATGACTAGAGGGCACGTAGGTGGCAGAGTGGATAGATCACCAGCCTTGGAGGCAGAAGAACCTGAGTTCAAATGTGGCCTCAGACCCTTACTAGCTGTGTCACCCTGGGCAAGTCGCTTAACCCCAATTGCTCCCCCCCCCCAAAAAAAATCCATGAGTAGATAACATCCAGCATGAGGAGACTCGTTTTTAAGATAGTATATTCTACCACAATAATTCATTTTTATCATTCAATAAACATTAAGTGCCTACTGTGTGCCAGACACTGCTAAGTTTGAGGATACAAAAAGAAGCAAAAGAGAAGTCCCTGCCCTTAAAGAGCTTGCAATCTAATAGAGGAGACAGCACATAAACAAATATATACAAAGCAAGCTATATACAGGATAAATAGGAAATAATTCACAGAGGGAATTGAGAGGTCAAGGAGGCTTCCAATAAAAGATAAGATTTCAGTTGGAACTTAAAGAAAACCAGGGAGATCAGTATTCTGAGTAGAGGAAGGAGAGTGATCTAGGGATAAGGGACAGGCAGAGAAAATTTCTGAAGCCAAGAGTTGAAGTGTCTTGTTCTTGGAACAGCCAGGAGGCCAGTGTCACTAGATCTAAGAGTATGTGTTAGAGAAAAAGGTGTAAGAAGACTATAAAGGTAGAGAGGGAATTAGGTTATGAAGAGCTTTGAATGTCAAAAAGAATATTTTGCATTTGATCCTGGAGGCAACAGGGAACCATTGGAGTTTATTCTGTAGGTCAGGATGACATGATCAGATCTGCATTTTAGAAAAATCACTTTGGTTGCTGAATGGAAGATGGATTGGAATGGGGAGAGATCTGAGGCAGACTGACCCACTGGCAGGCTATTGCAATAATCAAGGCCTGAAGTAATGAGGGCCAGCGCCAGTGATGGTAATGTCAAAGGAAAGAAGAGAGCATATTTGAGAAATTTTGCAAAGGTGCAATTGACAGGCCTTTGCTACACATTAAATAAAACGGGAGTTGGTGAGAGATAACAAGGAGTCCAAGATTACTCCTAGGTTTTGAGTCTAAGAGACAGAGAGAATGGCGTTGCCCTCTACAATAATTGGAAAGGTAGGACAAGGTGATGTTTAGGGGGAGTGATAATGAGTTCAGTTTTAGACGCGTATTTAAGATGTCTACTGGACATCCAGTTTGACGTGGCTTGAAAAGGCAACTGGACATGTGAAAGTGGAGGTCGGCAGAGAATTTGTAGCCAGATGGGTAGGTCTGAGAATCATCAGCATAGAGATTGAACTTAAGTTATTAGGTTAGCACCTCAGGATACAAAGGTATCATTACCTACTGATAATAACAACACAGAGATACAGCATACTGCACCTTTTTTATTTCAAGTTTATAGTCCCCCAATAGTGGGGCTAGGGAGATAAGGCATATACACTACAAAAATAAACTGGGGAGAGTGTGATATGACGAAGTACAATGATGTGCTTTGGGAAATTTGTTGAGGGAGAAATTGATTTCACTTTATGGTGGGGTGGTCATCAGAGACCAAACTTGCACTGATCCTTAAAGAAATGAAAAAAATAAACATGAATGCAGTTAGGGGTGTCACTTCCAGGCATGAACGATATGAACAAAAGAAAAGAGATGGCAAAGGAGAGGATGCATAGTTCATGGAGAGTGGTCCAGTTTTGTTAGAAGGTAACATGCTATAGAAGAGAGTTGGAGTTGAGTAGAACATGAGATAAGACTGGAAAGGTAATTTGGGACCAGATGAGAGTAGATCTTGAAGTCAGGACTAAACTTTTGTTTTTTAGGTTTGCAAAGTCTCTTATCTCTTCCCTCAGAAAAGACATATGGCATATGTAGTGGAAAGCACTGAATTGAGAGTGAAAATGACTGGGTCTAATGTAAATTTTGAGCTCTCAATCTATGTATGAACTTGGGCAAATCATTTCCTTCTTTTCTCAGTCTTAGGCTTTTCATCTGTACATCAGTGTATTTGAACTATATGATAGCTAAAGTAGCTTCAAGCTATAAAATGCTACTTTACAAATTAAATATGAATTCTTCTAAGTTTTAGCAAGTAAAGAAAATCCTTATTACTCTAAGTCCTGACCAGGTAAGCACATGATTTCACAATTTTGCTTTCTAGAAAAAATTGGATAATTTATTAAAAAACTGTGATCTGTCAAATCAATTCAGAGTGGTACCTTCAACTGGAACAGGTACAATATCCGGTCAACCAATTTTGGGAAACATGAAAAACTTTGGCCATGACTCTCAGCTCCCAGCTACAGCTCTTGTATATGAAACTTTAAATCCATAGGAGCTGATGAGATCACCATGTGAAGTATGGAGGGAGAGAGAAGAGGGCCTAGGACAGAACCCTCTGTGACACTTATGGTTAGAGGGTATGATCTGGAAGAGGATCTAGTGAAAGAGACAGAGAAGGTACTTTCAGATAAGTAGGGGGGAACTTGTTTGTCCTTTGTATTGAAGAGGATTAATGACATAACAAGGTGATGTCTTGACTTGCTTATGAATTGGATTTGAATGAAGCAGAGTTGCACAAAGTTGTCAGCCTCATTCTCTTTCAGAGTCATCAAAGTCCAGTGGCAGGACAGAGTCAAGATGACTGGGGATGGCCTGAGATGCAGTGTATGATCTTGGTGTCTTTGATGTCTGACCAAACTCTAAGTGCTTCACAGTGTCTGCTTCAGCTGTTTTCATGCCATTTGGAACAAATTGTTCTCATCCACCCATTCCTTCAGGGGAAGTCTTCAAATACTTGGGGTAGACATCCTTCTAACTCACCAATGGGTTTAAGGCCTGTAGGTAAACCTCAACCTGCTTTAGCCCATCTGCCAAGATGGTTTACTGAGGTGTGACCACTACACATCCTATAGCTTCTTGGAGCCACAGGTGAGAATTAGGTGAAGATGGACATCAAAGATTAATGAACAGCCCTCACACTAGAGATGCTAGTCCTCCCCAAACACTCTATGTACCCCTGACACTGCTACCATCCCAGTATGCCCTCATCAACTTACACCTAAACTATTGAAAAAGCCTGCTAGTTGATCTCCCTGCCACAAGGTCCTCAGTTTCCTTCTCTGTAAAAGAAAGTGTTGAACCAGATTTTCTCTAAGTCTCCTACCCATTCTGATATTCTGTAGAAGCTAGAGTTCCCTCAGGTGATTTCCTCATTCAGTCACTTTTGAGAAGAGGTCCTAGGATGAACTCTGAGGGACACCTATGGTTAGAAGACATGATCCAGAAAAGGATCTAGCAAAAGACACAGAGAAGGTACTTTAAGACAAGTAGGGGAAACTAGGATAGAGTAGTGTCCCAAAAACCTAGAGGGAAGAGACTATTAAGAAGGAGAGAGTGGTTAAGTGTCACAGGGTGCAGAGAGTTCAAGGAGAATGAGGAATGAGAAACTCTGGAGATCATGAGTAACCTTGGAAACTGGTTTCAGTGGAATGATAAGGTGAGAAGCCAGGTCATTAGGGTTAGAAGAAAGTGGAAAGAAATAAAGTAAAGGCAACTATTGGAGACAGACTTTATCAAGGATTTTAGCTGTAAAGGGTAGAAGAGATATAGGACAATAGTTAGCACATTGGAAGGATCGAATAAGTCTTTTGGAGTTGTTTGTTTGTTTTCAGCAAAGGAGAGATGGACATATTTGAAGGCAGCAAGGAATGAGCCAGTAGACAGAGAAAGATTGAAAACAAATTAAAGAGTGGAGATGATAAGTGGAGAAGATGGTATGGAATGAGATCACTTGAACAGGTAAAAGGTTTAGCCTTGGGATGTGAGGCAGAGGTAAAGAAGGAGGAAGTGGCAGAAAGTACCTGAGTGATAGGATATGAAGAAGGGAGAAGAGGGAGTTCATGGAAAGTGTGGCCACAATATTTTCTCTAAAATGTGAGGCAAGGTTCTCAACTGAGAGGGCAGGAGGGAAGCCTTGGGAGGTTTGAGGAGAGATAAAAAGGTTTGGAAGAGCCACTATAGAGAGTGGGATATTGAGTTGATAAGGAATGTATAATAAGATTGTAGTGGATAGAATGAGGGGCCTGGAATCAGGAAGACTCCACTTTGTGGGTTCAAATCTCACCTCAGACACTTACTAGTTTTGTGACCCTGGGCAAGGCACTTAATCTTGTTTGCCTCAGTTCCTCAATCTGTAAAATGAGCTAGAGAGGGAAATGGCAAACCACTCCAGTATCTTTGCCAAGAAAACCCCAAATGGAGTCACAAAGAGTTAGACACAACTGAAAAACAACTGAACAACATCAACAACAAAGTTGAAGCTGTATAACATAAATTTGTAATGGACCCAGTGAGAATGGTTGCATAATGTTCTCCATCTTTGTCTAGCCACACATTTCATTTGAACTTGCACTGACAGAATAAACTAGATAAAGAATAAAGATACATACAGAATATAGGCTAAACCTAAGTCATTACTTGAAAAAGAATTGTCAGTAGCCTCCACTTTGATCCAGCTTTACTGTGCGTATTCAACTTTTCTGAAGGTTTCCTGATTCACAAGGTATAGTTAGTGGAGGCCATTCCCCTCTTCAGAGCATGCTCAGTTACCATTCTTGATTCTAGGCAATCGCATGGAAGCTTGAAGGGTCCTGCATCCTTATAGCTGTGACTTATTGTGAATTTCCCATCAGGCTACCTTCTTTTGTACTTCTCCATCATGCCCTAAGAACCTCATCATCCTACAAGATCACATTAGCCTTAGTATTCTTATCCTAGCAATGCCCTGTACCCCTGGGAACCCTCCGATTGGAGGGAGGAGTGAAAAGTTCCTCCCCAAGCTTCCATTTGAGTAGGGTGCCAAAGTTAGTCATCTTCATTTCCCACCAGATTTTACTCCTTTGAATTCTTCCATCATTTCCCACTCCCCAAAAAAAAAGCCTTATTCCTTTTCAGCTTCCTTTAGTGTGTCATCTCACCCCATTAGATCATAATCTCCTTGATAACAGGAATTGTCTTCCTTTTTCATATTTGTATCCCCAGTGTTTAGCACAGTGTCTGCCTGGCATATAACAGGTGCTTAATCAGTGCTTATTAACTGACTGATGGACTTTGAGGGTCCTCTTTCCTTCCATTTGTGACTTACTGATGAGGGGCTTACACTTTGAAGTGGCAAAGAATTTCCTTAAAATCTGTGTGGCTGGAAGAACTGGCATTGCTTTACATTGGGGTACTCTCTCTCTCTCTTTCTCTCTCTCTCTCTCTCTCTCCACTACCCCCACCCCCTACTTTCTGCCTAGGACTGAACCTAGTACAAATTGTTTGCATGAGTATAGAACATGGAGAAGGTACATTACAAAATTTAAATGAATAGGCAATGTTCATCATGGGATTACTTTCTAAGGTAGTATAATCCCCCACAATTAGTTTTTTGTTTGTTTTTTTTTAATCTGAACTCACACTGAGCAAACTATGTAAAGAATAAAAATATGTATAGAATATAGATTGAACCAAAGTCATTACTTAAAATAAAATTAGTTGCTTAATATCATCTGCTTTGATTTACGTTCTTTATATTCCAAAGAGGAATTTTGTTTGCATAGTCTTTCCATAGTGCATTCAACTCCTCTGAAGGATTTCTGATTCACAGTTATTCTCACATTTATTGACTTGCATTCCATGAATTGCGGGTTAAACATTTTTGACAGCCACTTTAAAAAAGATTCTACATGTTCAAATATAGAGTCATAGAGCTCAAACGAAGTCTAAACCTCTCAATTTATAGATGAGGAAATTGAGGCCTAGAAAAGGAAAGTGGCTTATCTAAAGTCACACTATCAAAACCAGAATTCAAACCCTGTCCTCTAAGTATAGTACTATTTCCTCTAATTCCCACTGCTTTTCAAAGGACTTTACTTTTTAACAGAAGATGGTGGGAAAAATTAAGAAGCTTTGCAAGGACTTTTTCCAAATAATTTTAGAGTTGGATGCTGTATTAGCCCATTAGTTCAGTGTGTCCAGTTAGATAAGTTAGCTAATTTGGTTATTTTGCTCCAAATTCAGAGAAAATGAGTTGAACACATGCTAAGCAACATTGAGACTGGCTATCTAGTTAATGTATTACAATGGCTGTTCTCTAAGTTTTAACCAGAAGTCCCATTAAAATTAATTTGTACTTATCTTTGCTATAGGATGATCTTTCTTTAGCTAACAGAGAAGGCTTATTTGTGTTTTCATAAGAGAAGAGTTTCAAGGTCACTTCCTACTATTAATTCCTTGTCAATGTGTGTCATTTTGGGGCATTTCCTGTTAATTTGCAATTCTGCTGAAGAAGAGAAATTCTAAATAGTCTGTTATTTTTAACCTTTTCCAAAGTTGAAACTATATTGGGGTCTGTGATCCATGATATTTTTTCCAACCATTTTTATGACAGGTGCTTTATGTAGTTTCCCTATTTCAAAGATACTCATCTTGCAAATGTTTCCCCCCAGAACATTTTAGTAAGAGGAGCAATATTGCATTGATACTTCTACTTCCCAACTTTGGAAGAGACGCAATGGGTTTAGTTAGCTTTGCAATCAATTCAAAAGAATACAAAGTATGAACCTATAATGCTATATCTGAACCCCAAATTTTGACAATAAACTATTGTACCACACAGTGCCACTTCTACCTTTTCTCAGAGCACAGACCAGTCCTCTTGGTCCCACCACCATTAAGCCAAATAAGCAAGTCCACCAAACAAGTTGGTGGCATTATGTGGTATCAACAACTGGTTGATTAATCCAGTTTTTCACTTTACATTAGGATTTGCAGGGGGTATAGACACAGCCTCAGCTCGTTTGTTTGTTTGTTTGTTTGTTTGTTTGTTTTCCAAGCAACACTCTTTAAAACATTTAAGATATTAAAACTATTGATGTCAGGAATAATTTTGAAAAATATCAGTCATTAAAATTTTTGAATTTTATATATGATAGATGTAATCAAGTTAACCTCCCTGGATAGTCTAGCTAGATCATGCTCATAGAGCAGACCTGAACAACTTGTAAACTTCTTCCTGCCACAGATAGGTTAGATTAAAGACATTCTGACAATGATAGGTTGCCATGGGTCATGTGACAGGTTAGACTAGAGACAGACTGATGATAGTTGGTCACTACAGGTCAAGTGACAAACAGGAGAATGCACAATGGCAACCCTACATTTTTCGTGGGCTGCCTGAAATCTTCTGGCAGGCTGCAAGTGGCCCATGGGCTGTATGTTGTACAGGCCTGTCATAGAGAATGCCTGCAAATGGGTCTCTTTCAGGGATACATGTGCTGTCCTTAAAACTGGGACCCTTCTTATAAGTCATTTCTCTTGGCCTTTTCTAGTAGATCCATTGATAAAATACATGGGCAACCAGAGGTTTCTTGTTGAATTCCATAGTGTGCTCTAGCCAGAAATTGAAAGACTTCTATGAACCAATGTAAAATGAAATGTCTTCAATAAGAAAGAATTTTTCAGAAGATCCAAGAAGAGTTGACCTTCTACCCACTAAACCTTAAAAAGGAATGACCCCACCCTCTGATGTTTTTCTTCCCTTTGGAAGGCATGTCATGGAATTTTCTCTGAGATTTTTTTTGAGTGGTCAGAGAGGGATATCATCCCCCACTTCCAGACAGTTATGGTAGCTTCAACTATATCTATTGCCTAGGTGAATCTAAGCCTAGGCTTCAAATCTCGGGCTGCCTCTTCTATTTTGTGTTTCTTCCTCTGAGCACAAGTGCCTGAAAAACAATTACATTCACACCACAGGATTCAAATGTAAAGGAGGGATTTGTGCTACCTTATGAGCAGCTGGAATATTGTAATACTATGAATATAAACTGTTTTTACAAGTTCAGTTCAATTTAACAAACATTTGTTAAGGGCCTGCTATATGCCTTTGTGAGACATTTTAGGTGCAAAGATGAAAAAGAGCTAGTCCCTGGCTCCAAGGTGTTTACAATCTATTAAGAGAAATAAGATATTTACACCAATGACTCTAATATAAGTTAATGTTGCAATTAACTTGTAAGTTATGTTACACCAGAATCTCTAATACAAGTTACAGTACAATTAAGTGCACAAGACAGGCCAAAGAAGCAGAAGTAAGAAATTTGAAGAGGGAATACTTTTAGTTGGGAGTATTTGAGTATGGCTTCAAGGAGCAGTAGAACCTAAAGTAAGTTTTGAAGGAAGAAAAGAACTTTAAGAAGTAGAGATTTGGGGAGCATGTTTCAGGCATGATGCTTGTTAAAACCAGTCTATATAAACAGACTTTCTGTGTGAGAGTCGCTTAATAGTTTCTGCTTTTTGCCTCTATACACTTCCTAAATGGTATCCTCTTGAAGATACTACTCCCACTTTTTATCTATTATTTTCTTGTATGCTTAGGCCTCCTAAATCCAAAAGTCATTCTGTCTATATAATTATCCTTCCTTATCTAGTCATAGTCATAGCCCCACCTGACCACTCCTTTGGACTAGACTCCATCATGATCATCATCAGGAAACTTGTCATCCTATAAGATTGCATCTGCCTTGGTACTCACAATTCATCAGTACCCTCAGTATATTCTACCCCTCTGATTGAAGGGTTGGAAGGGCAGAGCAAAGAACTCCACCCCAAAGCCTCCATTGAAAGAGGGTTCACAGGCCAACCATTCCGCAGTTTCCCACCTGGCTGCACTCTTTTGGACTGAATTCCATTGCAATCATGCTCCTGCACTGTGTATCTCTCCCTTAACTTTTTCAGCTCCCTTTTGTGTTTTATCTTCACCCATTAGATTGTAAAGTTCCTTGAGAGCAGAGACGATTTCGTTTTTCATATCTGTATCCTCGATGCTTAGTATAGTACCTGGCACATAGTAGGTGCTTAATAAACATTTGTTAACTAATTAAATCACAGTTATTGATTTCAAGATGGAAAAAACCTTAGAAGACAAATCTAACACCCTCAGTTTACATATGAAGAAACTCTGAGAAGATAAATGACTTTCTGAGGGTCACATAGCTAGTAAGTATCTAGGGTGATATTTGAACCTGTCTTCCTGACTCCAGGTATAGCACTTTATCTACTATACCACACTGCCTCCTAGTTTTTATTTTTGTTTTTAGGTTAAATAGAGAAAAAATGTATTAGTCTTAGTTGGCTTTATATCTTAAACATCCCTAATCACATCGAGTGAGAATTAATCAGAGACTTTTGTAAGATGTGAGGTTTGTCAAATATATGAAAAGCAAGCAGTACAATTTGACACATGAGCTAAATATAGGAGGTGTTAACAGTCAGTTTTAAATAATTTTGATCTCCTGGATAAGAGAGAAGAGTAGGGCTCATGATTAGTACAATCCTTCAGCCAATGGCTGATGTTATTTCTGCATTTTTCAAATATTTTTCCTTGAATCTTTTCAAAATAAACTGTATAATTCTGTTCTATGTGCTTATAAGGCAAGGTTGATCTCCTATGATAGGATTACAATGCTGCAAAGCATAAAAATCCACTTAGCCATTCCTGCCAAAGCATGAATCAGATGCAAAATAATGGCCCCAACTATGCTCTTTTTTCCATTCTCTAATATTTCTTCATAGCTCAGCCCAAACAATTGCTCATAATTAAACTGATTGGAGGAGCAGACTGGCAGGAAATGCTGTTGGCAGGGATCCGGCTGCCCTTCATTGTACTAGATATGGAACAATTACATCAGTTCCTTCCATTTCCAGAGAAAGAGGCGATTTTAGAGGGCCAGTGATAAAGAGAAGAGGAAGGAGGTAGCTTAATTTACATATGCTCAATCAGGTTAATATACTTTTTTTTTTTTTAATGAGGAAAGGAAGTGCCTTTAACAGCAGAAATCTGTTTTTACTTCCTCTAGGGGCTTACACAGTGCTGCTAACCACGAATGTTCTGTTTGCCAGTGACTGAATTGTCTGCAAGAGAATACCCCAGGTTCAAAGGAAAAATCTACCCAATGTGTATGACATATACCAGGCTTCCCAAAACTTCAAGGGAAGTTAAACGCCTTCAGGGTTTCTGTTTGCAAAGTTAGAGATGCACCATCAATCAGTTCCTTAACATCTGCTATTTACTCAACAGACTCAGCATGAAACCAAATGTTAAAAAGAGATTTAATGTCTAAACAGAGTCAGAGGTAAGATAAGAGATGGCTTATGGGTTGTCTGGTTTCAGCAAAGCTATTCTCCTTTCAAATAGCAACAGAAACAAACCAGATCTAATTAAAGCTAAGACTGTGATGTCATAATTATCTTTATGTTTTATCAGCATATTGTCGTGTCATAAAGCTTTACCAAAAACAATAACTATTAAGTGAATTCTACTTGTGCTTAAGAATCAATAAGCCCTGTAGAAGAAAGTAACATTAAAGCAGTAGGTTTTTCATGTTAATTTATGAGAAATTATATGAAATGTATGATAACCCCTTTGTCAAATATCCAAATACAGAAATACTCTCTCAGAAAGACTTCCTCTCCCTGGTTTGGACAACTACAGCCACCGTGGGGAAAAGCACCTTGGTAAGACTAAGCCTGGCCTCAAGCAAAATTGTGAAGGAGGCCAAGTGTCAATGCCTTCCAGCCTCTGATTACAAAAGTCCTTCAATATCTGATAAGCACAACCTTAAGGATAAAAAATGACTCAGAAGGTATTGTCAAGAACACCGCTATAGTTGACCTTATGACAGAGAATTATCATTCTCAAATCCCTCTGTATTCTATGTACTTATGACCTCAAGCAAATTACAGTACAGCCTGGTATCCAAGGCTTCCACAGAGACCCATACAACACAATAGAATGCAAACACAGACATATAAGGAAAGCTAGTTTCTGACAGCTGTGTTGCTCCAGTGCAAAGGGATCTCACTTCCACTTTTCAAAAACAATCACCTCTGAAAATAGAAGTGTGATGAGCCAGCCTAGAATGCCAGACCAGAGGTTCTATCTCTCTGCTTTTATCTATTGCCTACAGGCAGCCTCAATATATTAAAGGTGTTGTTGCCTTCCTGACCTCTCTCTATAATTGCTCTACTTCCCTGATTATGATAACACAATGTCTGCCTTGTATAGCTATCATCGTGTTCCCTTTCAGTGCTTTTTACCTATACCTGATAATGATACCCACTATCCTTTTGACTGCCCAGGACTTCTCCCAAAAGTCTACCCTTCCCTAATAATATCCAAAGTTCTAAATCTATCTTTTGTCTCTCCTATATATCAAGATCTGCTCTCAATTTGCTTTCTTTTGGAAAGTACCTGATAAATTAATTCATGCTAAATTCTCTTTTTTGTTTCAATACCTTGCTGATAAGATGATACAAATCAATAAAATACTAATGATCTCTTGTTCTCTATTTCTATCTCAGTTCAAAAGTCAGATCACTGGCTCATTTCATGGAGTTTTCACCATTCTGGTCAGTCATTTTTGTTCCCATGGAATCCAATCTTTTAATCAGATGGCCTATCTTCATCCATTATTTTTGTTTGTTATATAAACTCATAGATTTAGCGACCTTAGAGGTTATGTAATCTAAATCTCTCATTTTACAGGTGAGGAAATGGAGGTCAAGAATGTTAAGCAAATAGAATAAATACCTACACATATCCATACATATGTGTATATATGTATACATATATACAGACTCACATCTTACATAGACATATAATATATATATATATTTTTTTTTTCCACACACATTAGAATTAATAAGTACTATTAGGTACTCAGTACTCACAAATAGTGTTTGGCACATCATTGATACAAGCTCTGTCCTCTGATTCCAAATCTAGCACTCTTTCCACTCATGAATTATCTAGCATTTCCTTGAATAATGCCCTTTCTTCAGTAAATATTAATTTCTTGAAATTTGAAAAGCTCTAAATTTGTTGTATTGTTGGAGAAAAAGAATATTATACTGTGCTCTACACTGTAGGCACTAGTCTTCCAGAAAAAATTTTTATTAATTTATCATTGCTCAAAGCAGTGGGGCAAAGTCTACTACTCTTAGGTGACTCAGCCAAGAGCTCTTTGCCATTGTCCTTGTCTTTGTCCAGTTACCACCTTGATTACTTCAAAGGAGGGGTCCTTCCTTGGCTGATCAGAGAGAGGGGAGCAAGACATTCCTTCACAATTGATAGAGAAGGACTGATAAGGGATTCTCTTTTAAATTAATCCAAAGGCTTCAGACTAGGATACTGGAAAAATGCTTTCTTAATATTTCCAAGTTGGGAGTCAGAGGGAAGGGGTGTTCCAGTTATATCCATACTACCATTATATAGGAATATTCAATACATTTTTTTCCATCACAGACTACATGGTCATGTGTTACCTCCCTCAATTTGTGATATTTGTAATTTAGAAGGAAAAAATGCCTTAGCCTTATGTAATGGATAGTGTAATTTTAGTTATCATTGCCAAAATTAAGGGAAGATATTTTCACAATAGGACAGTGGTCTTATGTGTACACTTAAAATCATACCATGTAAGGAGCCACCTAACCAGGGCATAACAATTGTCATATGATCTAATGACATACAGGCAAAAGAGGAATAGTTGGTATGATGTGATGGAAACAAAACTGTCCTAAGATTCAGAATCCTGGGCTCTAATCCCAGCCTTTCCCATGAATCATTCATTGTAGCCTTAGTCAAGCCCCTTGATCTCTTGGAGTATATTTCCTCTTTGGTAGAGTGGGAATAATTATAACCTGCCCTACTTGCATCACAATATTGATGTGAGATTCAAATGACTGAACCCCAGCTTACAAAGTGGAATAAATTCCAGAAAACCACAAAGCAACTAGAAACTCTTAACTAGAAGCACAAAAAAAAAATCTTTGGGTTTCATTGGTCTTCAGCAAATACGCAGGCACATACCTCAGGGGAAAATGCCTTTGGGTATCTGGGGAAGGAAGTAGAGAAAAGATGACAAAGCACCAAAGATAAGCTTAACCTAGATTGTCCTGCCATTAGTAAATGTAGGGCTCACTGTGTCACTGTGAAAGAAAAAAGAAATCTCATTGCTCTATTTAGAATACTGCAATAGATTGCCAATTTTCAGAGGCCAGCTACAGCAGATGTGTCCAAGGCTAGGATATGTGAGAATAATTATTAGGTTAACATGAGTCAAGATTATCCTCGGGAGGTCATACAGAGTAACTGTGAGGGAACCAAGAGAACAGACATAAGTGGAAGCCAAGTCCAAGCTGGATCAAGTGAATGAGGCTCCCAAGAGGTGAAGACCAAGCCAAGTAGGACACATGAAAATGAAAAACTAGAATTTAAAAACTTGGGTCAAGAAGAGCAGCAAAGCTAGACAGAAAGATGTGAAGCTAGGTCACTGCTAAGATGCTTTGTAATATTAATGTTCACCCACTGAACTAAAAGTGTTTTTAAAAAGGCCCCAGAGTAAATGCCATGTCTTAAGGTCAATCCTTGATATATCACAAAATCATAAAATTGGATTTCTCCTGAACTAAAACATTGATAATATTGTATATGTGTTTGTATAATGTTAGGTATAATATATGCTATATATCATATATATGTATGTGTATAATGTAATATACATGTACATGATAATCAATATAACTTGATGATCATGTAAGAAAGATCTTCAGCCCTTTGTTGTTTTTCTAAGTAGTTCTTCTGGTCAATTCTCATGCTGAATTCCTCTGGCAGGATATTGATGTAGAGATGTCTTATTTTACACAACAGCTACACTCCTGAAAATTTATTTTTCTTATTTATTGTTCTCTGGTTCCACTCCTCACTCTCCAGACTTCTTTCTCCACCATTCCTCATTCCTACTTCATTCTGGAAAATCCCTCCACCCCCGGGGCCCCTTTTTCTACTTGGTCATTTCTTCCCAAGAACTCCTTTTTAAGGAAGGGCTCTGGTCAGCCCTGTCAAACTGTTGTAGCAACTCCCAATTTGACAAGCTGATTCATTGTAATAGGAACTCATTAGCAAAAGGGTTTGGGGGTCCTTGTGAAGCTACAATAATTTATTACACACTTTCTATCTTATATTCTAAGATATCATGTCCAATGAACTTCAATTATCAATTACCTATGTGAACTTGTGCAAAACAATCTAAAGAAAGGGCCAAAGAGGTGGACAGATCTTCCATGTAGAGAAAGTTTCTGGGATAGGATGAAAAAATAAGTACAATCAGGAGTCAAGGAATGAAGAAGTGAACAAGGCTGCCAATGGCAAGTCCCAATATTTATGCATAAAATATGAGTTGGTCTCCCTACCTATGCCTAAAGGGCTTTGGGAATGTTACACCACTCTATTCTATGGAGGAATGAAGTGTTCCATGAAAGAATTCAAGAAGTGTTCCAAAGAGAAAAAAAAGAAAAAAGATCTGAAAATGCAGGGGAGAATCCTAACTTGTTTCAGGAAGTTGTACAGTAGAAGAATGTGACACAAAAAAGATTTTTTAAAAGGATGACTGATGGCTATATCATAGATAGGAGGTTCATCCACTAGGGGAGGGACCTAGAGTCTCTCGGCAAAAAGTTTTTCTTCTTATTCCCTGAGGATGAGTGATGTGGATCACAGATTGCTTATGGAGAAAGATGGTCCAGTAGTGGCAAAGGAAGAAGAAACAAGCAGCGGTGGTCTGTGGTTCCCTGCTCAGAAGTACCAAAGTGGCTATTTGTTAAACTGAGAGAATTAAAAGAGAGGTCTACTTTTTTCTGGAGCATGTAGCCATAGTAGTGGTAGTGGAAGTGGTAGTAGAGGTAGTAGTGGTAGTAGTAATAGTAGTAGTAGCAGTAGCAGCAGCAGTAGTAACATTTATATCCTATTTAAGGTTTACAAAACACTATCATCTCATTTCCTTCTTTCAACAACCCTGGGAGGTTGATGCCATTAGTATCTCCATTTTGCAGATGAGGAAACTAGGACAAACAGAGGCTACATGATTTGCCAAGTCACAGAGCTAGTTACTTGATGGAGAACCTTGTCAGATTTGATGAAACTTGTCAGAACTAACTATCATAAGCCACTCCTAATGAATCTTGTGGAGATAAATGATTCTCTGAGAAAGAATCTAAAAAGCTTTATTAGGAGTTACAAAAGGAGTACATGTAGTTCTTTATGTAGGAGTTCCTACATAAGCAACTGAAGACCTTGGGGGAATAGGGGACATTTTCCAATGGATTTCTAATTGCAAGAGTGGACTTCAGAAGAGAAAGACCAATTTGCAAAGTAATCAAGTGGTTAGAAAGTGTTGTGTCTAAGATTGTTTTAAAACTATCAATAAAATATAGGGATGGAGAACACCTTATTTAACACTGTTAAAAATATAATTGCCTAAAGTTTTGCAAATATAATCAGGAAGATTTTAAACTGAAAAGGGAAGAGAAAACTGCCTGTATATGTCTGCCAAACCAGATACCATAGAGAGTTGTAAACACAACACAGAAAGAAAAATAGCACTTGAGAAAACCAGCAATTCACAGGCGACATCCAAGAAGAGTCATCAATAAAACTCATGGCCTTATATGTCTATACACAAATGGGCAACAAACAATGTGAACTAGAGATGCTAATGAAAGGAGACAGAACTGACCTCAGGAATAATTGCCTTGCTAGGACAAGACTAGTGACTAAAATATGACTATGTATATGTTACTCTGAAGGAAAAAAAATAGGTAAAAGGAGAAATGGAATGCCATTTTTATTTTTAATATATATTCATGTGAGAAAATTCTGGAAGCAAAGTGAGAAAACATCATCAAGAGTATTGAATGAGGATCAACGGAGGGAAAAATAGAAGTTATACAGACCATCTCTGGACAAGAGAATGGAAGAGCTAAGTTCAGGCACCTGGCAAGTTTACAAACTTAGCAAGAAAATCTGATATAGCAGTGATGAGGAACTTCCACAATAGTTCTCTTTCTTGTTCATTGCCTGTCAAGAGCAAAGGAGCTGATAAATTGCTAACTTACTAAGGTTACTTAAGGATTAAGGAAAGCAAGAGAAAAAAGGAGCAGAAGGAAGAAGCAAAAGCCAAAGGAGTAGGAGCACAACTTGTGCTAGGGGAGTAGGAGAAGAAGGAAAAGGAAAAGACACAGAAGGAGGAGAAAAAAAGCAAGAAGAACATATAAGGAAGTTGGCAAAATAAAGGGAAGGAAATTGGGTGAGGTTGTCAGTTTACAAATGAGGTGAGAGGAGTTCTCATACATCCTCATAAGGATGGTCTTCCACATAGAAAAGAAGGCAAAGAGGCCCAATGAATACCTCTCTATTCTGCAGGATATAAGGGAAAATGAAGTGTTCTTTTAGGGGCAGCTAGGTGGTACAAAGTATAGTGCACCAGCCCTGGAATCTAGAGAACCTTTGTTCAAATATTGCTTCAGACACTTACTAGCTGTGTGACTCTGGGTGTGTCACTTAACCTGATTTAATGGCTTCATCAAAAAAAAATGTTCCTTTAAAATGTGGGTGGGGAGGAGTTTAATATGAAAACAAAGAAGAAAATTATCAGAAAAGGCAGAGGGAGATCTTGGTCTGTGTCATTTTGGCAAGTGGCAAAAGGTGACACAAAGGAGAAAGAGAACAACCGGTGAACACATGGTGCTACATAACAAACACGAAGCTTCTCCTGAAGAGGAGGGAGCTGGGCCTACTGACGAGGAAGCAACTGCTTGTTTTCCAACGTAGATTCCTGTATGCCATCAGGTAAGAAATCTCAAAAAGGTCAGAAGAAGAAGAGACAAGAAGTAACAATTGGTGACTCCCTATTGATTCAGCTCTTTTTGCCCCGAGGGGAGAGGTCTGCTTTCTTCCTCGGGCGTGTATCTAGGAAACAACAGAGAATATCCCAAGACTTGAAAAATCATACTACCTCCTTGTGAATATTTCCATGGGCAAAAATTATACTGCCACGAGGAATAAAAAAGCTTGGCTAAGAATTGTGAAGACTTTAATTAAATATTGAAGCGCTTTGGGGTCCAGGTGGTATTTTTTGTTATTAATTAATTTGTTTTTAGTTTTCAATATGCACTTCCACAAGATTTTGAGTTTGACATTTTCTCCTCATCGCTCCCCTCACCCCACCCCAAGACAGTGTGGATTCTGAATATCTGCCCTCAATCTGCCCTCCCTTCTATTCCCCACCCCTTATCCCCTTCACCTATTTTTCTATAGGGAAGGATAGATTTCTATATCCCTTTGCCTGTATATCTTATTTCCCAGTTGCATGTAAAAACAATTTTTTAACATTCATTTTTGAGTTCCAACTTCTCTCCCTTCCTCCCTCCTCACTCTCCCTCATTGAGAAGGCAAGCAATTCAATATAGGTTATACATGTGTAGTCATGCAAAACACTTCTATAATAATCATGTTGTGAAAGACTAACTATATTTCCTCTCCATTCTATGCTGCCCCTCATTTTTTCTATTCTCTCCTTTGACCCTGTACCTCCTCAAAAGTGTTTGCTTCTGATTACGCACTCCCCCAGTCTGTCCTCCATTCTATCATCCCTTCCACTCCCCTAGTTTCCTGTAGGGTAAGATAGATTTCCATACGCAATTGAGTGTGTATTTTATTCCCTCCTTAAGCCAAATCTGATGAGAGATGCACTCATTCCTTCTCACTTCCCCCCTCTTCCCCTCCACTATAAAAGCTTTTTCTTGCCTCTTTTATGAGATAATTTACCCTATTCTACCTTTCCCTTTCTCCTTCTCTCCTTAATTTTATTTTTATTTTTTAGATATCATCCCTTCCTAGTCAATTCACCCTGTGCCCTCTGTATATGTACGTATGTATGTATGTATGTATGTATGTATGTATGTATGTGTATTCTCGCCAACTACCCTAATACTGAGAAAGGTCTTATGAATTATAAATATCATCTTTCCATGTAGGAATGTAAACAGTTCAACTTTAATAAGTCCTAGAGGTGGTATTTTCATAACCAATGAAGCCATGAGCTTTAGAGGAAGGAAGTTTAAGAAACAGGTACTTGGAAATAGTATTTAGATGTCTGGAACATAGCTTCATCATAAGGATGATGAACTTCTGGCCAGGGACAGAGTTCATCTAGCAAAATTTGTTAAAAATATACTTGCCTGACTTCTTGAAGATACAATAAATAGCCCTTTAAATAGAAAAGTATAGCATGTGCTCTGGATTCAGTATCCCAACTCCTACTTGCATTGGCAGCATAGGTCCCCAGAACTGAGCTGCTACTTCTCACTTCATGATTCTAGGAACATTTCTGGGAAGTTGGTGGGAGTATGTTTTTCTAATGGCATAGCTAGAAAAAGCCCCTACCAGTGTGATCCCATCATGATTATCAGTTGATATCAATGAGTCAGTCATAACTAGTTTTAAGAAAGGGATACACACACACCAAAAACAAAAAACAAAACATTAAGATGGTATAATAAGAATAGTTAGTAAAATATACCCTTTTGAATGTCTATGACATACTCTGCCAACAGCTTTTAGCCACCAAATTATGCAAATGTGCAATTGGGTACTTCCACAAGCTACCCATGGGAACTGGGTATCATCTTACATCTCTTCATGAAAGTCTACAAAATGTTTCCAGTATTCTCACCAGTCAGACTCCTGGGTCTATGCTGGCAGTTTGCATACTGTCAGGTCTAGCCCCTCAGACATCGAGGAGAGACAAGGTACATTGCTTCTTTAACAAGCAGAGTACTACCCACTTTGCACTATAAAACAACACAACCCTCTAAGCTGGTCTTTTCTATCTCCCACTTACATTTTGGGAGAATTTTAATGACAATCAATGTGAAAACACTTCTGGCTTGCCATAACTAGGCATTATATTAAAAAAGTCACATATTTTTAATCAATCAAAAAACATTTATTAAGTGGCCACTTGATAGGTGAAAGTCAGCATGGGGTAATAGAAAGAGAGTAGACCTTGGTGTCAGGAAGATCTAGTTCTAAGTCTCAACTCTGACATTTAATATGTGATCTTGGGCAAGTCACTTAAAATCTTAGTGTCTCATTATAAACTCTAAGGCTATAAGTAGGTAGATAGTTGCTGAGTTGCATCAGAAAAGGAAGTTTTTCATCAGAATCCCCTATTTCTTCATCAATGAAATCATGGTTACATTAGTAAGCCTACTTTTAACCAAGCTGGGTAGGTGAGGGGTAGCCCTGTCCTGCATGCTGCCTGTGTAATATGATCCTAGATTGGTAGAATGACTGCTGATATGATCCTGAGAAGAGTGGAGTTGGTACAAGAGCTTTGGAAATGGGAAACATTTTTCATTTCTTCTTTGAGAGAGGACATATGTGTTTTTTAAACTTTCCTAGAGACTAACTCCAGATACATGGCATAAACAATAGACTTCAGAAAACAGATCTATAGGGGAAGATGGCTTCTTTACGTGATTGGTTTCCAACTTGCTTCCCAAGGGACTTTGGGGAATTTCCCTTTGGGTTATATTATGGCTTTTCTCAGTTTCTGAGTTCTCATATCACTCTAATCTAAAGAGCTCATTCTTATTTGTGTATATTCTGGCATATTCAAATCTATAAAATATTTTTGGATTTTGTTCTGCTATTTTCTTAGATATATACTCACTATTCATTACTTATGATGATCTTTTATGTAACTACCATTTAACTATCATCTATTATGCTTTTGGTTAGATGTGTATATATGTATGTGCATATATATATATATAGAATACTGTATGTGTTTTTATATGTGTATGTGCATGTAAAACACTAAGCCTCTAGCTGAGAAATTTGATGCAAAGATTATTTTTCCTATTTGAAACTTCTGTTCTTATCCTAGATGCATTAATTTTGT
Source organism: Vombatus ursinus (assembly GCF_900497805.2). Lineage (NCBI taxonomy): Eukaryota > Metazoa > Chordata > Mammalia > Diprotodontia > Vombatidae > Vombatus > Vombatus ursinus. The sequence continues at coordinate 5,319,299 of NW_020949613.1, forward strand.
TTGTGCAAAAGCTTTTCAATTCCATGTAGTCAAAATTATACATTTTATCTTATGTAATTGCCTCTATCCCTTATTTGCTTGAGAATGTATGTCCTACTCATAACTGTAAGAGGTGTATAATATTCTCATCTCATTTCTTCTGTAGCATGATACTAATATTTAAGTCATATCCATTTTGAATTTATTGTGGAATGTAGTATAAGATGTTGGTCTAAAACTATTTTCTGCCAACCATTTTCAAGATTTCCCCTCAGCTCTTATCAGAAAGAATTCTTTTGGGGGTACCTGGAGTCAAGAGGACCTGAATTCAAATCCGGCCTCAGACACATAACACTCACTAGCTGTGTGACTCTGGGCAAGTCATTTAACCCCAATTGCCTTCACAAAAAAAAAAAAGAATTATTTCCTAATTTATTATTTCAGTCTTGTTGAACTGGGTGCTGTGTTCCACTGTTTCTGATTTTTCCTTCTATAATCTGTTCCCTTGCCCTACTTCTCTAATTTTTAAAAATAATATCAAATGATTTTGACTTCTTTATATTTTAACTTCCTTACAATATAGTTGAAGTCTGGAATTGCTATTCCTCCTTCATTCCTATCTTTTTTTCACTGTCCCCCTTAATATTCTAAATATTTTGTTCCTCCAAATTTTGTTATTATTTTTATCAAGTTGAGTAAGGTATTTGATTGATATAACATAAAAACTATAAATTAACTTTGAAAATAATGCCATTGTTATTATATTGGCACATCCCAGCCAAGAAATATGAATTTTCCTCCAAGCATTCCATTTTTTTTTATTTCTTTAAGGAGTATTTTGTAATTGAATACATACAAGTATTTTGTATGTTTTGGGAAATTTGGGCTAGTGAAAATAAGCTAAGAAGTTGTTACCATTTGACCCAGAGATTCCTTAACTAGGTATATTTCATTGACAGTATTGGAGGCCACTGATAAAAAGAAAGTCTTCATATAAACTAAAATATTTATAGTATCATTTTTCTTCTGGTCACAACAAAAAACTAGAAACAAAATAGATGAAAATTAATGGAGGAATGAGTAAACAAATTGCATGTGAATGCTGTAGAATATTTCTGGACTGTAAGAAATGAAAAGTACAATGAATAAAGAGAAGCACAAAAAACCTCGTATGAACTAATGCAGAGTGAAGTAAGCAGAGCTAAGAAATCGATATACCCAGTGTCTGCAATAATGTAAATGAAACAAAGCAATAACCACAAAGCAATCAAATGTGAAAGCTGCAAAATTACAATGATCAAGCATGACTACAAAGAAGATATGAGAAGACAACTCCCCCACACACACACATATACGTACATACCGTTTTGTAGAGGTTTGAGGTCCGCAGGTATAGAACATTGCATGTTTTTGGACTTTTTTATGTATTGATCACTTTTGTTAATTGAGTTTCTCTTCTTCCTCTTTTTCTTTTTTCTTTATTTATTTTTAGTTTTCAACATTCACTTTCACAGGATTTTGAGTTCCAAATTTTCTCCCCATCTTGTTCCTCCCCCCACCCCAGGCAGCATGCATTCTGAATACCCCTTCCCCTAATCTGCCCTCCCTTCTATCACCTGCTCTTATCCCCTTCTGCTTCTATATTCCTGTAGGGCAGGATAGATTTCTATACGCCTTTGCCTGTAAATCTTATTTCCCAGTTGCATATAAAAACAATTTTTAACATTCATTTTTAAAACTTTGAGTTCCAAATTCTCTCCCTTCCTCCCTCCCAACCCTCCCTCATTGAAAAGGCAAACAATTCTATATAGGCTATACATGTGTTGTCATGTAAAACACTTTCATGAAAGTCATGTTGTGAAAGACTAACTACATTTCCCTCCATGCTATCCCGGCCCCTGTTTATTCTATTCTCTCCTTTGACCCTGCCCCGCCTCAAAAGTGTTTGCTTCTGGTTACCCCCTCCCCCAATCTCAAAAGTTTTTCTTTCTGGTTACCCCCTCCCCGAATCTGCCCTCCCTTCCATCATCCCCTTCTCTCTTATACCCTTCTTCCCCCAGTTTCCTGTAGAGTAAGATAGATTTCCACACCCAGTTGAGTGTGTGTGTTATTCCCTCCTTAAGCCAAATCCAATAAGAGTAAGATTCACTCATTCCCTCTCACCTCCCCCCTCTTCCCCTCCACTATAAAAGTTTTTTCTTGCCTCTTTTATGTGAGATAATTTACCCCATTCTACCTCTCCCTTTCTCCTCCTCTCAGTACAATCCTCTCGCACCCCGTGATTTTATTTTTTAGATATCATCTCTTCATATTCAACTCATCTGGTGCATTCTGTATACACATATATATACATGTGTGTGTGTATGTATATATGTATGTATGTGTGTGTGTGTATATATGTATGTATATATGTGTGTGTGTGTATATATATATATATATATATATTCCCTCCAACTACCCTAATACTGAGAAAGGTCTCTTGAGTTACAAATATCATTTTTCCATGCAGGAATGTAAACAGTTCAACTTTAATAAGTCTTTTATGATTTCTCTTCCCTGTTTACCTTTTCATGCTTCTCTTGAGTCTTGTATTTGAAAGTTGAATTTTCTATTCAGCTCTGGTCTCTTCATCAAGAATTCTTGAAAGTCCTCTATTTCAATGAATATCCATTTTTTCCCTGCAAGATTATACTCAGTTTCACTAGTAGGGGATTCTTGTTTTTTTTTTCTTAGCTTCTTTGACCTCTGGAATATCATATTCCAAGCCCTCTGATCCCTTAATATAGAAGCTGCTAAATCTTGTGCTATCCTGACTGTGCCTCCACAATACTTGAATTGTTTCTTTCTGACTGCTTGCAATATTTTCTCCTTAACCTGGGAACTCTAGAATTTGGCTATAATATTTCTAGGAGTTTTCCATTGGGGATCTCTTTCAGGAGGTTATGGGTTGATTCTTTAAATTTCTATTTTACCTTCTGGTTCTAGAATATCAGGGATGTTTTCCTTGATAATGTCTTGAAAGATGATGTCTAGGCTCTTTTTTGGATCATGGCTTTCAGGTAGTCCAACAATTTTTAAACTATCTCTCCTGCATCTATTTTCTAGGTCAGTTGTTTTTCCAATGAAATATTTCACATTGACTTCTATTTTTTTCATTCTTTTGGTTTTGTTTTATAAATTCTTGATTTCTCATAGAGTCATTAGCTTCCATTTGCTCCATTCTAATTTTTGAGGAATTATTTCCTTCAGTGAACTTTTGGACCTCCTTTTCCATTTGGCCAATTCTGCTTTTTAAGGCATTCTTCTCCTCATTGGCTTTTTGGACCTCTTTTGCCATTTGGATTAGACTGTTTTTAAGGTATTATTTTCTTCGGTATTTTGGGGGGTTTCCTTTAACAAGCTGTTGACTAGTTTTTCATAATTTTCTTGCATCACTCCCATTTCTCTTCCCAATTTTTCCTCTGTTTCTCTAACTTGATTTTCAAAATCCCTTTTGAGCTCTTCCATGGCCAGGGACTGATTCATATTTTTCATGGAAGCTTTGGATGCAGGAGCTTTGACTTTGTTATCTTCTTCTGGCTGTATGTTTTGATCCTCTTTGTCACCAAAGTAAGATTCTATAGTCTGAATTTTTTCCCACTATTTGCTCATATTCCCAGCCAATTACTTGAGTTTTAAACTCTTTGTTAAGGTACGGGTCTGCTTCCAGTGTGGAGGGTGTACTGGCCCAAGATTCAGAGGTTTTGTGCAGCTGTTTTCAGAGATACTTCTAGGGACCGGTAAATTTTCAGTTCCTCCAAGGTGGTATGAGGGATTCAGAGCTTATTGGATGACTATGTTCTAAAAGTAAACATTAATGGATTAATTAATCCATTTCAACTTAGAAGGAGATCTCTGGTGGAATACTCCAGTAATCTGTGCTTTGCTTTATGCACTTTAGCTCCATACTCCAATTTTAAAATGTCTCTCTCATAGAAGACTTTTGCTGTTATTATTGCATATTATTTAAGCCTATAGGACCAAAGGGTTTGAGATTTTGGGACAAGAAGGAAAGTTTATGAAAAACAAAGTTTCTCTAGTCTATTTATAAACTGAGGTGGAGGGCTCAGAGCTAATTAGCTAATTAATAAATGATTTTTGCATTTCTATTAATTTATAAGGAAATACCAGAAATATTTCTTCATGGACTTAGAACTTGATTGGTAAATTATTAAGGAAATAAGGCAACAGCTGATTGAAAAAGGTCGGTGTGGTTATTGAATAACACAAATCAAATGCATTCCTATAGCTAGGCTACATATAGGATCTCATTCCTAAGCTTCTCACAATGCTTTTATCATTGACATGGATAAAAACAGCCTTGCCAAATTTGTAGCTGACACAAATCTAGAAGGGAGAGCTGCCATACTAGATGATAAAGCAGGTTTTCAAAAGCAAGAGATAGGCTAAAACATTATCAAGAGATAGGCTAAAATATTGGACTGAATCTACCAAAATGAACTTTGATATAGATAAATATGAACAACTATGCTTAACAGCAAGACATTAATTTCACAAGTATGATATATAGTTACATAGCAATTAATTTTTGGAGGCAATAGTTCTGCTGTCCTTTGCTCTTACCAGACCATATGTGGAATATTATGTTCAGCTCTTTCTACCACATTTTGAGAGCTCACCCAGGAGAGTGACCAATATGATGAGCATCATGCCATATGAAGCTTGGTTGAAGGAACTAAGGATGTTTACCATGGAGAAGAAAAGACTCAGAGGGAATATAATAGCTACCTTCATGTCAGTGAAAAACTGATATGTGGAAGACAGTGTAAAACCTTTACTCTAGGTGGACTTAGGGTGGATCTCTGATGGACAGCCCTATGATTCGGTGCAGTGGTAGGATGGGGTATGACATTCTGAGACAGAGACAGAAAGACACATAGAGACACACAGAGACAAAGAGAGAACAGAAGGGAAAAGAAAGGAAATGAGATGAGCTGTGTGAATAGTAGAGGAGACACTATCTCCCACATCTTCTCCCCAGCTTAGCCATAGGAAAGTGGGCAAGGATGGCCCCCTAATACAGTCCTTGTTTTTCAGTGCCAACACCTCCAGAAGCTATTAAAAATGAACTTCTTAGATAAGATCATTTTCTCACTGGGAGAACCAAGATTTCATATTACTCCCAAGTCAAAGAGCCCCTTTACTCTTATGTATTCTGTCATCCAATCCAGTCTGTATAACCTCTCAGAATATTATTTTAAGACCCTTTTATAAATATAATTGCTTGCTATTGATGATTGTCTTTTTTGTGATAAGCATTTGCTAAGAGAGATCTAAGCTCACAGAGAATAAGCTGTTTCCCTCCCCTCTAGAAAAACTAAGGTAAGTGACTTTTAGTCTGAACCAGTAAAAGAGCATCACTCCCTGATACTGTAAATATCTGATCTGTATTAGATAAATATAAGTTTAGCCCACACCCCATTTGGAGATAGGAGAGTGAAGACATAAGTGTCTAGCCATAGCTCTCTTCCTACTTCAAACAAAGGTGAAAAATCACAAGTCTCTGTTGGAGTTAAGGAATGTGACATTCTAGATCAGTTAACATCTAAGCAACTCCCTTCCTCCAGATGGCAAAACTAGGAACAGTTGGTAGAAGTTTCAGTAAGATGAGTGTAAACTTCTAACAATTGTAGCTTTCTAAAAGTGAAATGGGCTGCTGCCGGAGGAAGTGCTTTATCTCTCATTAAAAGTATTTAAGCAATGGTTGAATGATTACTTGTCCAGTGTGTTGTGGTAGTGATTTTTCTTGTAGGGATGAAGTAAACAAAATGACCTCTAGGGTCCTTTCCAACTCCAAAATTATATGATTCTATGAAAGCCAAGTATACATGCCCCCAGAACTTTGAAGAACAGCCTCCAAAACTTTGAAGAATATTTTTAAAAGAGCTCATAGGAAGAATAAATAGGATCCCATTGCCTAAAATTGTATACAGCAAATTGGCTCAAGAGGAATGAGTTACTATCAAGAATGAAATAAAAGAATGAAGATACAAAAATGAAATGGAACAGAAGAGAGCTATCTAAAAAGACTAATATAAATGGACAGGGAACTCAATGAACAGCTTAGATTTTTTAAAGACACATAGAGAAGGTAGAATGAAGGGCAGACAATGGAGGATTTGTACAAATAAAATCCATGATCACATAAAGAAATAGTGTCATGAGTGTTAAAGCTCAGAATGACCTGAAATTTATGATGAATGAAAAGGACAATAGAAAAGATCACTTATGAGCTACACTGGGTTCAAGAGGAAGATCAGAGAAGGGGTAAGAGTGATGCTTTGGGTAGATGAGACAACAATAGTTAGTGGCATAACAAAAACAAAACTGTTAAACTATTGTTTAAAGTTTTAATCCTCTGTCACAGACAATTACCTTGGGCTTAAGAAAGACAGGAAAAAATGATTAAGATGAAGTTGAAACCCAACATAAGTAAGGAGATGGTAAGAAACTTACTAGATGAACTTTGAATCAACAAACCTACATGGGCTACCTAGAGTAGTGGAAAGCTGACAGAATTTCTGTGACTATGCCACTTTGAAATATTGTAAGGAATTGAGGAGAAGTCATGTAGAACTAGAAAGGAACAAATTTTGTCCCAATTTTCCAAGATAAAAAAAAGATTATACAATCATAGAGTCAGGGTGAAGTAGCATAAGAAGCAATGGATTTGGATTCAGAAGACCTGTGTTTGTTCTTGTCTCTAATGCTTACTACCTGTTTTCCCTGGAGCATTACTTCCTTTCTCCCTCCCCAGCCTCAGTTTCCTCATCTGGAACATGAGGGAGTTAGACCACTAGATGTTCTCCTATGTTTCTTCTAGATATAAATCTATGATCATATGATATCATGCCAGACTAACCTCATTTCCTTTTTCTTATTAAGTGAATAGACTAGTACATCAGGAGAAAGCTGTGAATAAATATACCTAAGTTTTTGTGAAACATTTTATAGAATCTCATGCTAACTCTGATGGCTAAAGAAGATCTAGAACTGGTTGAATCATGGAAACAAGAGTAGTAATTAATAGATCAATATCAACCTGGAGTGTGGTTTCAACTAAAATAGCTCAGAGATGTGGTCCTGATTCTGTGCTGTTGGATATTTTTATTAATGGCTTAGATGGTCATATCAATGACTTCATCACATTTGTAGATCACACAAAGCTGTGAGGGATAGCTAAGATATTAGATGGTGGATCAAGATGCTAAAATATCTTAATAGCTAGAGTAACTGACTTATTCTAATAAGATGTAAATTAGTAAAGAAAAATGTAAAGTCCTATAATTGGTTCAAAAATCCAACTGTATAATTCAACTGTACTTATGCATAAGATGGGTAAGATAACAATTTTATTCAGTGAGATTTGAATATTTTAGTAGATTGAAAGTTCAACAATGAGATAAAACTGTCAAAAAAAGATAATATTGCCTTAAGAGAGATATAGCATAAACAGAAAGCAAAGGAAGTTGTAGTGTTAATATATTTTTTCCCAACCAGAACAGATCTGAATTATTGTGTTCAATTCTGGGAAACATTTTTTTATTTTATTTTGAGGGAAATAATAATATTAGTTTTTAATTTAGTATGTCATTTGTATTAACCATCATTCTATTACAATTACTATTTTAGCTACAACTATGGATGTATTAAAGCCAGTTTGAACTGGCTAACAAAAGCCAAATGTTAAAATTTCATTGTGAGCATTTATATCTCAGAAAAAGGTCAACATAAAAATCAAGGCTTGCAGATTAAACTTAAAAATGTGTTGTGAGTACATTTTTTTGACAGCTAGTTGTTAAACATTTATCAGCACATCTCTACACTTCTGGTTATAACTCATTTGTTGCTTTAAATACATACATACATACATACATACATACATATATATGGTTTATGCATCAGACAGTAACAAAAATGACCAATACATAGTCCAAGACTGACATTATATGCTATATTCCACAACAAGGTATCCCACCTCCACAAAGAAAGGAGCAAAAGGAATTCTCATATCTCCTTTGTGGGATTACTCCTATAGTTTGCTCATTATAATTTCATAGCTTTCAGTTTCGATATTTTGCTATTGTTAGTTTTTTCTCCCATTTGAATTGTTGTAGTCATTATGCAAATTTTTCCTGGTTCTTTTTACCTCCCTTGACATCAATTCATATAATCTTCCCATGATGCTCTGTATTCATAATATTCATTTTTTATAGCACATTAATCTATTACATTCATATAAAATAATTTGTTTAGTTATTCCCCAATTGATGAGCATCTACTTTATTTCTAGATTTTTATTACTACAAAGATGTCACAATGAGTTTTTTCAGCATTTTGGATGTTTCCTTTTATCACTGACTTCCTTGAGGGTATATGCCAAAAAGTAGGATTTATGGCTTAAAGGAAATGAATATTTTAGTCATTTTATTAGAATATTTCCAAATTATTTTCCAGAATGGAAATTCACAGTTGCAAAGAAGGGATTGTGGATTATTATTTTTTCATTATTATTATTATTTATTATTTATCATCTAATAATATCATTTGAACATAATTTTATATGACTAGAGAGTGTTTGAACCCAGAATGTCACCCTGACCTCAGTAACTCTCCAGGAATGCCAAAGATGGTTACAAAAAATTTTGGGTTTACCCAGGTCCTGGATCCTACCCAAATATTTTTGCTTTGGGTCTCCATGCTTAGGTCTTGTTTGGGGTCCATCCAAGTTTGTATTTTGGTTTTCCTTGTGTTTTGCCTTCATCCAAATTTTATTGAATGTTTATATTTATTGATATCTATCATAATCTTCCTTACTTTCAAGTTGCCCTCTCAGCAATGCATGTAGTTCATGTATGGGCACCACTGTCTAAATCCTATGTAATGTAAACCTTCCAGAGCCTGGATGAGAGGGAGCCACCCCTTCTTTCTGGCTCTCTCTTTCTATCAAATGACCTAATAAATTTATTTCTAAAAGTATTTCAGATTTTGGGGTTTGTTCTTGTGAACAACAGTCACTTTGTTAGCATATTTCCAAATTGTTTTCCTGAATGGTTGAGCCAATTCACAGTTCCACCAATGGTATATTAGTGTGCTTATCTTTCCACAATCCCTCTAGTATTGACTATTTCCATCTCTTGTCATCTTTGCCAATTTGCTAAGCATGAGTTGAAACCTCAGAATTGTATGAATTTGCATTCTTTTTATTATTAGCAATTGGGTCAATTTTTGTATGGTCAGAAAATGATACTAATTTCTTCTTTATCCCAAAGACTGCCTTTTTTCTGACTGTCCTAAATTTTCTATTGCAACAACCCCTTTAACTTCTGCCATAAGGCTTATTCACTTGTGCTATTCCCCGAGTACTTCAATAGCATCAGCTTTTCAGATAGTGTTGTCAGTCACATTTGATAGAGATACTGGAAAAGTAACCAGCACCCACTCCTAGAAATTCTGTTGCAGGGAGGTCACAATGGGTCACTTTGCAAAGAGGGGGTTTTCATGGAAGAAGAAGGCTGTGTCAAGGAACATAGTTTAGTATCCCAAAAGAGGAAAAGCATTATAGAATGTCTGTAGCATAGTATGATACAGTGGAGAGTGCTGAATTTGAAGTCAGGAAAATTTAAATTCAGTTCCCACCTCTGACATCTAATCAAATTACTTCTGAGCCTTAGTTTCTCCATCTGTAAAATGTGGCCAATACTACTTAGAATATCTTTGTCACAGGGTAGATATAAGGCTTAAATGAGGTAATGCTATGGAAAGCATTTTGCAGAATTTAAAACACTATTTTTAATGTCAGTTATTATTACAGAGAGTATTCTGAGACAGAGAACTGATTGAATTGAATTCTTGCCATGAGTTACCAGTGGGAATTCAACCATTGACTCTGCTTATAAAAAGAAACCTTGTATAAATTATAAAACTGCTTGGGACAGCCATAATGAATAGATTCAACCCTGCAGATGGACGGAGGCCACTGTTACCCTACACCCTCTAGCTGAGAATAATGTGATCCAAGGGTGGGAAGCATGAATATTAGGTAATGAATAAAGTAAAATCACTCTCTTAGGAAAATTGTATTCACTAATGGAGTTAGAAAGAATCCTGCCAAATTGAATAACTCTAAAATGCTTATCTTGGATTAACAGGCATAGTGGTGCTGTACCATGACCCCATTCTGTCCATATGCTGGCATGACAACAGTATTCACAAGATGCTGGAAGAGAAAAACATTTATGAATGTGCATCCTTTTGCTATAGAAAAGAAGCAAGACAAAGATCATAGAATGTGAAATTTAGTATTGAAAAGCCATTTAATCTAATCCACAGATGGGACAGGAAACCCATTTATAACATGTCCTCATAAGTGGTCCTCAACTTGAAGACATCCAGAGAAAAAGCACTCATTACTTTTCCAAAGATCCCATTTTAATTTGGACCAGCTCTAGTCACTTTTTCTTTATTTATCAAGTCAAATTCTCCCTCCCCATAACTTTCACCTATTAGTCTTTCCTCTGCCATCTAGGACCAAACAGAACAAATTTGTACTATCTTATCATAAAAATAACAATGGACCTTCGTTTTGTAGAGAAACTTTCTTCCGAATAATTCACCTTACTTTCTTCCATTTTATCTCACTTTTCCTCAAAATATTCCCAAGGGGTAGAGAGTAAGTATAATCACTTGGATATATGGCCTAGAAATGCATCACTTCCTCCCAATGCTTCCCTAGATGGAATTCTCACAAAGAGCCCCTAAGAGGCAATGTTTGTGATAGGAATACCATTAGATGTTTTGGTGTCACAATAATTCTGAAGAGGATGTTTTTACTTGACCAGTCTTAAGCAGCTTAACTCATAGAAAGAAAAACTGCTTTCTGTAAAAGAAATATTCTGTTACTTCTCAGTTTAAAATATTGGTCTGTCCTAAAACTGAAAGCATCAAATTCTCATTTGGAAGTCACACTGCCAGCACCTCCAGCTGACAAATTGTAAGTGATAGCTGTTTTTCTAGCTATGATAGCAACAACTCTATGCAATTCAACCTGGGGAAAAAAATGCCTCTTACCCATAATACCATTTGCCACATCCTTGACTTCAAGAAGGTAAATGATATGACCTATATGCAAATTTGTCTGATCACATGATTCTGGACTTAAAAGAAAAATCCAACAAATACTCCCAAATAGATGAGCGTGTGTCTTGTCACTTCCCTGAAATATTTTGTTCTATGGAAACAAAAAACTAAGTTTAAAAAAGTGTTACTGAAACACTGGTATTTATTGCTTTCAAAGAAGCTACCTGTTGACTTGTCTCCCTGCTGAAAATGGGAGTCATTTACTTAATCTTAATGAATTAAGTCATTTGTCTTCTAAGTGATTGTATAGTGAACATCTGGACATTGGAGAACTAAAATTTCAAGTCATTCGTCCCATGTCTCTTCAAATAATTCTTATCTACCTCCTGCACTTCCCCCCAAAAGCTCAACATCATCTTCACATTCCTAGTGTTCTCTTAGGAACCCTAAGTTTATCAGTAACAAAGGCAATCATAGAAACAGGGCTAGCCATAGACAAAATTATGAAGTAGATAAAGTTTATATTTAATCCCTGTCATTCATAGGCTCAAAGAGCCTCTCTAGAGCTATAAGGAGTCATAGTGACCAACCAGTCCAATGTCCATGTGGTGCTACCATCCCCACGATAGGACATGTCTTCATCATTTACCCTATATATCAATGTGAAGCCTGACTTGAGTCATTGCATTTCCCATCACTCCTACTTAGTCAAAATATCTTTACCCTGTATGTTATCCCTTAAGGACCCTTACAGACAACTAGTTAACTAATATGAGAAGTTAATTCATGTGAGTCAATGGTTACTGTGTCACCCTTTCCAGATAGCATTTTACATTCCAAAATGGTCATACAATGTCTTGTCTCAGAGTGATGAATAATGCCAGAATTGTAGATACTATGGCAGGCTAGTGGAGGAGTTATTGTGGGCAGGAGTGCCTTTCTGGCATACTTCAAATTGTACCTTAGTAAGAGGCTGTCTATCATATCAGCTCAAAACACTAGCCCTAAATAGAACCATACACCCATTCACCTCCCCAATTTACCTTAATTTTCACCCTACTGTCAGTAATTGTGGGTTTTGTTTTGTTTTGTCTTACAGAGTGAGTATTCAATGCAATCTCTCCTGTGTAAACAAGCACTCAGCATTGCCATATAAACATCAGACACCTGGGATAAAGCATATTGTTCATTTTACTTGCACAGATTCCAGATATTAGTTATTTGTCCATGAATATAATTTCATTCAACAAGCATGTAGTAAGTGCCTACCAAGCACAGGGGATAGAAAGATTAAATAAGACAATCTCCAGGATCCTACAGTCTAATAAGGAGCTTACATTCTAATAAGGAGGAAAACAACATATACACAATTAACCATAATGCAAGGGACAATGTGATAAGCACAAAGAAGAGGGTCCAGATAAAGTGCTATGAGAAGAAGAAAAGGCAAATGTTGATTTTCCATGGGGAAATAATGAAAGGCTTTATATGATTTCAAAAGTTAACAGACATATTTAAACTAAAACTTATTTAAATTTTGATGAAAATTATTTTAGGGAGAAAGATCTACAAGTAGTGTCTGTCTGTCTGTCTATCTATCTACCTACCTTATATTTTACCTTATATTTCCAGGAATCAGTACACCACACCACTTACTGGCTCTGACAATATCCTCATCATGCTGCCCATACTCTGCCATTATTCTTATCTCCCACCACTATGACCTTGGACTCTGACTTGAGTCTGCCTGGCTCTGATAGGTAAGCTTTCACTTATCTTGCCAAAGACCAGGCTTCCTAGCCATTGCCTGACCATCTCCACACCATTATCCTACTTTCCAGCTCCCCTTTATGTTCTCTCTTCTCTCATTAAACTATAACCTCCTTGAAGACTAGAAATTGTCTCATTATCTTGAATATACAACCCCAGCACTTAGTACAGTGCCTGACACTATCTATCTATCTATCTATCTATCTATCTATCTATCTATCTATCTATCTATCTATCTATCTATCTATCTGTCTGTCTGTCTGTCTGTCTGTCAGTCTGTCTGTCTGTCTGTCTGTCTGTCTGCCTGCCTGTCTGCCTATCTCATCTCTTAAGCTTACTAAAAAATGAAATAGGTTGCCTCAGGATGAGTTTGTTCTCTCTAATTAGAGATCTCCAAGTAAAGGTTAACTGATCGCTTTTCAGAAACATAGAGAAGATTCTCAATTAGGAGGTCTTTAGTACAGTTGGACTATATGACTTCTTGAGCTAGATTCCATCTTTTAGATTCTGTGATTTTGTAAAATACAAAGAAGAGGATTAAAGTGCTATGAGAACTTGGAGGAGGGAATGTTCACTTCCAATGTAGAATCAGGCAAGACTTTCAGGGTTAGGCTAACCTTATATCTAACCTCAAATCTCCTTGACATCATCTCCCATCCTTTCCTTAAGAAAAAATGTTGGACAGAGAAGTAGTCTTTCTCCTTACAAGGCCAACACCTCTATATAATAATAGCTAGCACTTACATAGTGCTGTAAAGTTTGCAAAGAATTGTCCAAATAGTATCTTCACATCAACCTGGAAGGTAGATGTTATTATTTAACCTAATTTTACAGATGAGGAAACTGAGGCTAGAAGCAGTTTAGTGACTTACCCAGGATCACAAAACTAGTAAGTGTCTGTGGCAAGATTTTAACTAAGGTCTTCCTGATTCCAACTCCAATGCTTTACACTCTACACCACTTAGCATGTGATTTCATCCTCTCCCTTCTTCTCCAGCAGATTACATCCTCAATCACCCCTCTGTCTAAAATCTTCAACTTCTCCCTACTTATTAATCCTTTCCTGCTGCCTTAAAACATGCCTCCCCTCTCCTTAAAAAATACCATCACCATTCCCTCAAGTCTTATATCTCCTCTCCATTTCTAAGTTAATAGAAAATAGCCTCACTCACTACCTCCACTTCCTCTTCCCTCACTCCTCAATCAATATTTTATAATCTGACTTCCAACCTCACCATTCAACTGAAACTGCTTTCTCCCATGTTGCTAGAGATTTCTTAATTTGAGATTCTGATGGCTTTTCCTTAGTCTTCATCCTTCTATACCTATCTGCTGCTTTTGAGATTGCTGACTATCCTCTCCTTCTGAACACTCCTCTCTGGGTTTTTGTAACTCTACTCTCCTGGGTTTCCTTACCTCTCTGACAGTTCCTTTTCAGTCTCTTTTGTTGGCTTATCATCCAAATTATACCCCCTAACTATCCTTTATAAGATTCTTCACCAAGCCCTCTTCTCTTCTCTTTCCTCTTTTCTCTCCCTCTCCCTCTCCCTCTTTCCTTTTCCTTCCACCTCCCCTTTTTTCCTCTCCTCTCTCTCACTATCTCTGTGTCTCTATCACCCTGTGTCTCTGTCTCTGTTTCTCTCTCTCTGTCTCTGACTCCTAATTTCACCACCATGTCCCAATCACACTCAGTGCTGATACCACCTCAACTTCTATCTCTGCCTCTGGCATGCAAATTCCCTCCAGAAAACCCAATCACAAGAACAAAGGAAGAGAAAATTGAAAAGAAGAGCACATCATACAGATATTGTTCTTTTGTCTTTTATCATATCATGTTGGCTTCGGCACTTACTGCTAAAGAGATGATCTCAATCCCAGATGAGAAGGAATGAGTAATCTATTTTTCTGTGCCTGGAAAAGCAATCTCTCTCTCTCTCTCTCTCTCTCTCTCTCTCTCTCTCTCTCTCTCTGTCTGTCTGTCTCTCTCTCTGTCTCTCTCTCTCTCATTCTTAAACTGTAATACATGGACTTTCAGCATTTTGACAGCTATAATTCAATATAATCCTATGTATTTTATTTTATGCATTTAATAACATTCTAAGAATGGATCCCAAAGTTTGGACTGAATGCTTTAAAAAAAAAAAGACAATCATTCACATAAATATTTTAGGCTTACAAAGTACCTTACATAGGTTAACTGATACTCCCAATAGCCCTGTGAGGTAGACACTATTATTATCTCCATTTTATAGATATGGAAACTGAGGCTGAGACATTAAGTGACTTACCTGGGGTCACATAACTCATAAGTGTCTAAGGGCATATTTGAAATCAGGTCTTCCTGACTTGAAGTCCCAGGCTCCACAGAACCACCTAGGTACTTCCTGACAACAAGAAATAACAACAACAGTAATAAGAAAATACTCAGTATTACTGCCTTAAGTCCTTCCCTTTTCCAAATTTCCTATTTCAGTCAAAGGCACCATCATCCTTTCAATCTCCCAGTTCTGTAGCCTCAGAATTATCCTAGATTACTCATTCTTTCTTACCCCATTTGCAATCAGCTGTCAAATATTTCGCTTTTTACCTTCATAATATCTCTAGTAATCATTCCTCTCTCTTCACACAGCTACCACCTTAGTTCAGGCCTTCATTACTTCTCATTCAAGTATCTTACTATTCCAGTCCATTCCTGCTACTAAAGTAATTTTCCTTAAGTATAGATCTGGCCATGTGACTCCCTTATTAAACCAAATCCATGGGTTTCTTATTGCCTTTGGAATGTAATATAAATTTTTCTAATTAGCTTTTAAAGTCTCACATAACCTGGTCCCAACCTACCTTTCCAACCTCCTCATATATTGCTCTCCTTTCCACACTATATCATCCAGCAAAACTGTCCTTCCCTTTTTGCCTCACATGCTACACTCCATCTCCTTTCTTCATGCCTTTGCTTTAGCCATCCCACATTCCTGGAATGAATTGCCTCCTTCCCTCCGCCCCAAAGAGTCTCGCTCTTATTCTGTACAGAGATCAAGCACCATCTTCTGCATGAACCTTTCTTTATCTCCTTCCGTCCCTCTCTCCCAAATTACCCTGTATTTAACTACTTTGTAAATATTTGTATGAATTCACTCTATATTTATATATGTCTTGTTTTCTCCCCCATTAGAATGCAAACTCCTTGAGGTCAAGGATCATTCATTCTTTGAACTTTTAGCTCCAATTGTTCTAGTTCATCTTTCATTTTCAAAGAGGACCAATAACATCATGATGTTGGGGTAAGATAATGGATGTCTTCACTTGTGTGTGTGAATTGGATTTAAGTGAAGCAGAGTTACACACAGTTGTCAGCCTCACTCTTTCTTCCAGAGTCATCAAAGTCCAGTGGCAAGACAAAAGTCAAGATGAGTGGTGATGGCTCGGGATGCAGCAGATGACCTTGGAGTCTCTGGTGTCTGATTAAGCTTTAAGCACTCCACAGCACCTGCTTCAGCTGCCTTCATGGCTATTGGAACAAGTTATTTTCATCTGCCCTTTCCTCCAAGGGAAATCTTCACATGCTTGGAGTAGACATCTCCTAACTCATCAATGGGTTTGAGGCCTGTGAGTTACCCTCAACCTGGTTTGGTCTGTCTGCCTTGATAGTTTTACTAGGGTGTGGCCTCTGCTTATGCTACAGCTTCTTGGAGCCAGGTGAACACCAAAGATGGATGAGCAGCCTTGAAAAGGGTTTGGCAAGCCCTCACACCAGAGGTGCTAGTCCTCCCTGAATACCCTACACACCCCTGCAGTGCCTAACCCAGAGCCTAACACACACTAAGTGCTTAATAAATACCTATTAGTTTGATTGATTGATTGATTACAGACAGTTGTACTTGACTTGAAACTTGAAGGAGGGAAGGGATTTCAATATATGGAAATGGAATGCAGAAATGTTTTCCAAACTTGGGGGATAGTAAAAGCAAAGATATGTAGGAGCAAGAGAGGACAGGATAAGAATGGAGAACTATGAGTGCATTAATGAAATTTGACTAAATATAGCTAGAAAGGTAAGTTGAAAGCTAGAATCAGATAGTGAAAAGCTTTGAATATAGGAATATGGAGTTGAGATAATAGGAGATTATTGAACATTTTTTCAGCATAGAAGCAAAGTCATCAGGACAATGAATTAGGAAAATTATTTGGTTGGCAGTTAAAAGACAAGGAAGGATTAGAAGCAAGATGACCAATTAGAAGACTATTGCAAAAGTCCAAGTAAGAAGTGAGGAGTATATACTACGGCAGTTTCAAGTTGGAATGTAAATTATCTGCTAAATCCAATAGTTATTGCAGAAATAGATAAGGCTTAGCAAATGATTTGATGTGAGAGCATGAGGGAAAAAAAGAAATAAAGCTGACTCTGAAATTGTGACAATGCAACATGGTGTTGCATTGGAGGAGGGAGAAGATTTGGTGGGGAAGATGATGTGATCAATTTCTTATTCAATGAGTTTAAGCTGATGAGGGGACATCTGTGTGGGCATATTTAGAAGAAAGTTGGAAATGAAAGGCAAAGCTGGAATTCAGGGAGGAGTTGGACTAGAGAAAAAAGTTTGGAAGTCATCCATATAGAAGTGATAATTGAAGCCATGGGAGTGGATAACATCACCAAAGGACAGAATGTGACTGGAAATGAAAGGAAGGCCAAGGATAGATGCTTAGAAAATGCATACATTTAGTGGGAAGAAAAAGGAAAAGGAAGCACGGGCACAGAAGCCAAGGGAAGAAAAAAGTATATCAAGACATGGAATGGCTAAAAGTGCCAGATGCTTCCTGGAAGTCAAAGGAGAATGATGACTTAAAAAAAAAATTCATTGGATTTGTTGATAAGGATGTGATTAGTGATTTGGCAGAGACATCATATGTGTTATACTATAAACTCATCTAATCAAGTGGTCTTTTATCCACACAAGAAAATTATTCAAGATTCCTTATAAAGATTCCTTAAAGATATAAGAACAGAGAGCCTTGTTCAAAGATTCTCTGATAATATCAGGCATGGCATAAAACAGGAGATGGAGGTTTGCCAAAGGTATTCACCACTATCTTAGAGAAGAATGAGTCCAAGGTCCAAGTTGAAGTCATATTCTCTATCAGTGATGAAATCCTCCAGATGCTCCTGTTTGCAATGATCAAGCCTCAGAACAGTATACTACATGTATAAATTATAAGTGTTTGAAAGTGAGTCTACCTTTTACATTTTCTCTTGGTCTATTTTGGAGTTCTTGGAGTCTTACGTGATGTCCTCCACTAAAGCAGCTCTGTGAAATGAGAAAAACACTAAATTTGGATTCAGAAGACCTGGGTTCAGATATTGGCTGTGCCTTTTTGTCCTTGGGCAAGTCATTTAACCTCTCAGGCCTCAGTTTCTTAATCTGTAAAAATTAGGGCATTTGACTGAATTGCCTCTGAATTCTTTTACAAATCTAAATTCTGTGATCCTAAAGAATTATAGAGGAAGAGGAAAGATAGGAGAAACAAAATTAGGTTAAAAGAAAAGGAGGAGAGGAAAGAAAATACATTAGATTTTGTTAAAAACTGTCTTGTTATTACACACATTAATACACAGGATGAATTAAATTACTGAACTTAGGTTCACAACATATATCAATGGATTCATGCCAGGAAAAATCAGGGTTTGAATCCTTCCTCTGATTCTTACTAGTTATGTGACCATAGGCAGATTGCTTAACCTTTATCAGTCTCAGTTTTGTTATCTTTAAAATACAAGTAATAACATCTATAGCATTTACCTCACTGGAAGGCTGTAGTATCAAATGAGATAATGTAGGTAAAACACTTTGCAAAACATAAAATGCAAAATAAGTGTCATATATGATAAAGATAATGAAAATGGTGATACATTCATATTAATTTCCAACTAATAAATATGTTAGCTAACATCTTAAAATTCTTGATTAATCCTTTGCCTTGCTTCACTTTTAGATAGCAGAATAATTGAATGGTTTGTCCATCATGATTTCTATTTGCTCCATTTTTCTCACGTTTCTTCACCATTCATTCATAATCATTTATTATTTCCTAATAGCTTAGCAGTCTTCACTGCCCACATTCCATTCAACCATTAAATTGAATTACTTTTTTTTACCAAGTATTATATATCCTCTCAATTACATTCCCTGTGATTTATGAGATGTATGTTTTTTCATGAACTCAACTGAATCATGAAATCATTTTCATTAAGAGTTCTTAGAAAAGATGTAATTATGTTTAAAGGTTGGCCATTAGGACCCATGAGGAAGGGGATTGAGTGAAAAGGCAACAAAAGTATAACTTAATAAGAGTCCACAAGTAGAATTAGGAGCAGTGCATGGGAAATGAGAACCAGCCCTTCCTTGTTTCTACTTATACAACCAAAGGAAGTATAATTCAATTGAAGCAAGATGGAGCTAGGTTGGGTGGAATTTTCTTAAAACAAAATATATTAAACACTTGAGTGGATTTCTGGGGGAGATTTTAAAATTCTCATCCTTGAATCCTAAAAATAGGATAATAGCTAACTTTCTTCCTAAGATGTTTGGTTTAGGAGCAATCTCAGCTGGAAGTAGGATGACCTACTTTTTGTCATTTGGGTTTTTTTTAATAAAATTTTATAGTTATATCATATACATTCTTCAATGTACCCCTGGTTGCTCTCTCTACCTGTGTGATGTCTTATAATAAAAAGTAAAAGTGGAAAATTTTCAGCAATTTAAATCAACATATAAAAAAATATGACAGGATAGCTCTGAGAAGAAGTGGGAAGAGGTGACCTCTCAAGATGCTTCTTTGGAACAAAGTTTAGTCATTACAAAGGCAACAACGACAAAGTTATTGTACACATTGTCTGCCAGGTTTGCTGACTTCATTTTACATTGATGCATGTATTTTCCAATCATCCTCTATATTCATAATATTCATCATTTTTATGACAGTAATATTCTATTGCATTCATGTACCATAATTTGTGTAGGCCAGGGGTGGGGAACCTGTGGTCTCAAGGCCACATGTGGCCCTCTGGGTCCTTGGATGCAGCCTTTTGATTGAGTCCAAGGTTTATTAATCCCCTTTTATTAAGGGGATTTGTTCTCTGAAGTTTGGATTCAGTCAAAGGGCTGCACTTGAGGACCTAGAGGGCCACATGTGGCCTTGAGGCCACAGGTTCCCCACTCCTGGTTTAGGCATTCCCTAGTCCATGAACATCTACTTTTATTTCCAGTTCTTATCTCAAAAACAATTTTTGTTATAAATATTTTGTCATATATGGGGTCTTTCTTTTTGTCATTGACCTCCTTGGGATATAAAACTAGGTGCTCAATCTTTCTGTCAGAATATGGACATATTATTCACTCTCTTTGCATCCTTCTAAATTGCTTTCTATAATGGTTAGACCAGGGCTGGGAAACCTGTGGCCTTGAGGTTGTGTGAAGTTTAGATTCAGTCAAAGGGCCACATTTGAGGACCTAGTGGGCCATATGTGGCCTCGAGGCCACAGGTTCCCCACTTCTGGGTTAGACTAATTCACAGCTCTTTCATTAGTGTTCTCATCTTTCCACAACCCCTCCAGTATTAACTATTCCCATCTTTTCTCCATCTTTGCCAATTTGCTAAGTGTGAGGGGAAACTTCAGAGGTATTTTGATTTACATTTCTCTTATCAGTGATTTAGAGCATTCTATCATATGGATGTTAATAGTTTTTCAATTCTTTTTTTGAAAACTATTTGTTCAACTACAATGACCATTCTTCTATTTTGGAGATGACTTTTGGTCTCATGTATATCTATTAGTCAACTGGATTTCTGACCAAAACATTTGATATGAAGTTTTCCCTTAATTTAGTACTTTCCTTCTTATCCTAGTTACATTAATTTTGTTTATGCTAAAGATTTTCAATTTCATGTAATCAAAATTATTTATTTTTTCTTTAGTAATTATTTCTATCCCTTAATAGATTAAGAATTTATACCCTAACCATAGTGTGAAACATACTTGATATGGTTGTCTACTAATTATTTTTATAATATAATCTTTAATTCAAGTTATATACCATATCCATTTTGAGTTCCTTGTAGTTTATGGCATATGAGAGTATTGTAAGCCTTATCTATGCTTGACTGCTTTCCAATTTCCTGATACTTGTTGAAAAGGGAATTCTTTCCTAGGTAATTTATATGGTCAGGTTCATCAAACACTGTTTTGAGATTATTGAGTTCAATTATCACTGATTCTCCCTTGTTTCATCTGTTTGATTCAACTACATTTCTATTTTTAGACAGTGCCAAATATTTTGATGATTATTACTTTATAATATAATTTGAGATCAGGAGTGCCATTCTTCTTCCTTCATTTCTACTTTTCCCAATAATTTCCTTTGATATTCCAGATCTTTTATTCTTCTAAATGAATGTTATTATTTTGTCTAACTCTGCAAAGCATCTCCTCAGTCGTTTGATATAACACTAAATCCATAAATTTATTTTAGTTATCAAAGTCAGTGTGGTAATGAAGGAGTTGATGATGGTAATTTAGAACCAGATCATTGTCACCAGAAACTACAGAAGAGTTATTTACCATACTTTAGGAACCTATAGTGATCAACATAGATTATACATGGAAATGGTGGAAAATGTGTAACATCTCTTTGAAAGTTATAGCAAATATATCACCTACTGAAAACATAGAAAGTCAAATTTTGGTGGTTAGAATTATACATCAACAATCTTCCTTTGTGTACTAACAAATCTATGTAATACAAATATAGATCTCAAAAACATCCTAGGGAACTCAACCAAAAAACTGTACTGAAACTGAGCCATTATCAACAACTGCACCATGATAGACTTAACATTGAAAAGCTTAAAAACAATGTTTTAATATATGTTGCCATCCCACAGACTCATAATATCCAAGCTACATAGAATGGTAGACTTTCAAAGTATAAAGATCTGATCAAGGAGATCAAAATCATGTAGAACAATAGGGTACATAGCATCCTTGTTGTCCTATCTGCTTCTGAAGTGTATCAAGTATATTTTTAGTGAGTCTATAAAGGATGAGCTTTCATCTGAACATTTGTTCTCAACTACAAAAAGCAGTTATTTTATACACCTGTGTAATAGTTTTTAGAAAATGGGACATAAAAGAATAATAATGAATTGTCCTAGGCCCATTTTTATCTGAATCCCATAGAAAAAGATGTGATGATGAAAATAATAATGACAGCTTGCATTTACATGGCACTTTAGAGCTCACAAAATGCTTTACATACATTATTTCATTTGATCTTCACAACATTTTTAAGTAGGTACTATTATTATTCCCATTTGCAGATACTGATATTGGGGTTCAGAGAGATCAGGATGACATTGCTGGTAAGTATCAGAAGTGTGAGTCACACCTAGTTTACCCTAATTGTAAGTCAAGTATTTCAGGAAGAAATAAATAGCTTTTGAGGTACTACTTTTACAAACTCAAACCTATGTGCTGACTTATAGATGTTACAGAGGGTTTTATACGGTAATAAGAAAGAGCAAACTCAACATGTATAAAATTAAATTCATTTTATCTCTCTTCAAGCCATCTTTTCTTCAAACTTCCCTATTCCTGATGAGGGCACCACCATTCACAAGCTCTTCAATATCATCAGCTTAATTTCTACATTTCTCCAAATCTTCATCCCTTTGTCTCCTCTAACAAGCCTCTACCCAAGTTAAATTCCTCATCACTTCTTGCCTTTATTTATAAAAATTTAAACAACAACAACAAACACAATAATCTCTTTCTATGTTGTTTTGGTTTTACAAGTGGAAATTTTGTCCAATTAAGGTAGCAAGCAGGGAAGGAAAAATTTCACAAAAGTTGAGCTACCTCTAGACGATGATTACAGGGGCAATTACTATCAAATTAGAGAACTATAATTATTCACAGGTTACAGTTTGAGTCCTAAAGTACAGGGTCTTTGAGTTTGTAAAACAGCTAGTTTTAAAATTTGGGTAGTTGATTATGCACGAAAGATTTCTTTTCTTTTCCTTCTTTTAAAAAAGGAATATCTCAAAAGAATATAAATCCAGAACCAACAAATTCATCTCTGTATTATTATCCTATTCAAATTGCCTCATAGCTGGCCACTGTTCTTCCAGGCTTTCCTCTCTACATTTCACTATCCAAGCAAATTCAACCAGAACCCTACTCAAAAACTGAAAAATAGCTCACTATTGTGTTTAGGATAAAATGCAAAATACTCTGCCTGGTATTTAGGTTCCTTCACATTCTGGGCCCCACCTACTTTCCCAGTCTTGCTGCATTTTATTCTTTCATATAATCTCCAGTCCAGTCCAACTGGTCTCCTACCTGTTATCCATACATGGTACTGCATTGTTCACATCTTTGCCTTTGAAAGGTGCCCCCCCCCATCATGTCTAGAATGCACTCATTCCTCACCTCCACATTTTGGAATCACTAGTTTCCTTCAGGACACAGCCCAGGTAGAATCTCCTGATTCCCCCAGTTGTTACCACCCTCTCCTCTGAAATTTATCTCGACTATTTTGTACCTATATTGTACTTGTTTATTTATGTAACTTTAAATGGATTGTCCCCCATACCTGGAATGCTCTCTTTCTGTCCCTCTGCCTTTTAGAATCCTGGCTTCCTTTAAGACTCAGGTCAAATGTTACCTTCTTCAGGAAGTTTCTCCTGGTCTTCACTCTAAGTACTAAAACTTTCTCCTCTAAAGTTACCTTCCAGTTACTCTGTATATACAATATATTCTATGTATCCATTTATTTACACATTTATTTTCTCATTAGCTTGTAAAACTCTTAAAAGAAGAAGTTGCTTTTGTCTTTCTTTGTATAACCTAGTGATTAGCACATAATAAGTGCATAAGGAATCTTTGATTATTTGATTGTAACCTGCAGTGGTTGTAAGCTCCGTGAGGGCAAGAACTGTTTCATTTTTGTCTTTGAATCCTCAGCACCTAACAAAGTCTTGTACATGAATAGATGCTTAATATTAGTTGAATTAAAAGTTCCAAACTTGGGAAAGACTTCATGACAAAGCTACCCCCAAAGTGCAATGTGCTGTTACAGGAAGTGATGCTTGAGAGCTTGGGTGATCACACAAAACAGGATATTGTAGATATGAGATACATACATACACATACACATGTTAAATATGTATATATGTATACGTATGTGTGTAAATGTATATATCTGTGTATATACATATATATGTATAATACATGTAACTCACACACACACACACACACACATATATATATATATAGTTTCTATTGATGTTTTATGTTTCTTACATCACCATAGTATCCCATGTATGCCTTTCCCTCTCCCTTCCCAATAGCCACCCCATATGACAAAGTGTTTTCTTTTTTAAGGGAGGGGAAAAAAAAGTCAACCAAACTAATCAATATATCAAGAAAGTCCAAAAACACATGCAATATGTAACACCTGTGGGTCTCCCACCCCCACCAAGGGTAGATTGGGGATGTCTTCTCATATCTCTTAATTTGAGTCCCATTTGATTTTTATAATTTGTTATACTTTTAAGTTTTTGTGTCATTTTTTTCCATTTACAATTTTGTAGTTACAATGTATATTTTCTTGGCTCTGCTTACTTCACTCTGTACTAGTTCATATAGAACTTTACTTACTTTTCTGTATTTATCATATACATCATTTCTTACAGAACAATATCATTCAATTACATTCATACACCACAATTGGTTTAGCCATTCCTCAATTAGTGGACATCTATTTTGTTTCCAATTCTTAGCTATCACAAAAAGGTGCTGTTATAAATATTTTGGAGTATATGGGGATTTTTTTTCCTATCTATGGCTTCCTTGGGTATAAGCTAAGTAAGAGAGTCTAGTTCAATGGGTATAGACATTTCAGTCATTTTATTTGCATAATTCCAAATTGCCTTCCAAAATATGTATACCAGTTCATAGCTCCACCAACAATGTATTAGTGTGCCTATATTCCCACAACCACTCCAACATTCACTGTTAGCACTTTTTGTCATTTCTGCCAATTTGCAGTGAATGAGCTGTAACCTCAAAGTTGTTTTGATGTGCATTTCTCTTACTATTAGTAACTTGGAGCATTTTATCATGTGGTTGTGAATATTTTGCAGTATCTTCTTTTGAGAAATGTTTGTTCATGTCCTTTGACCATTTATCTATTGAGGAACAGCTATTAGTCATATATATGTATATATACACACATATATACACACACACACACACACACATATATATATATATTTTCATTGTTTATAAATCAAAGCAGGTGTTCTTAAGCTTTTCTGAGTGTCATGGACCACTTTGGCAGTCAATTGAAGACTATTTGATTCCTCAGTATGATAAGGTTTTTTTTTCAACTCATAATTGAGAGAAATACTAAATTTCAGTTAGAGAGTAGTGAAAATTCCCATCCAAGTTCATGTATCCCCTAAATCTTAACCTGGTTCCTAACAAGGGGTCCATAGAGAGATTCCAGAGCATCTATGAACTTGGATAGGGAAAAAATCTTCATCTTTATTTTCACTAACCTTTGGTTACCTTTGTAATCTTGTGTATTTTATTTTATACATATATGTGTGTGTGTGTGTGTGCATATGTAATTTTTGTTGATGTTTTCTGTATCTTACATTGCCATAGTATCTATTAATGGCTTTTTAAAAACAGTATATTGAGGGTCACAACTAGGGTTGGATGACGTCCATAAATCAGGTTAGGAAAATTCTCTTGATGCCAAATCATTAGGTAGCATTGCCCAAATCAGCAACTCTCTAATCCAGTGCTTCTTAAACTTTTTCCAGTCATGACCCCTTCAGCACTTCTTTTTTTTGTTGTTTGTTTTTTTTAATTTTTTTTATTAATTTTTGATTTGTCAACAACTACTTCCATAAGCTTTTGAGTTTTAAATTTTTGTCCCCCTCCTTCCCCATCTCTTTTCCCAATATGGTGCACAATCTGATATAGGCTATACATATAAATTCCTATTTAAACATATTTTCATATTAGTGATGCTGTAAGGAAGAATTAGAACCAATAGGAGGAACCACCAGAAAGAGGAAGTAAAACAAAACAGAAGGAAAAAAGAGCAAATAGTATGCTTTGATCTGCATTCAAACTCCATAGTTCTTTCTTTGGATGAGGATAGCATTTTGCATCATGAGGCCTTTGGAGATGTCTTAGATCCTTGCATTGCTGAAAAGGGCTAAGTCTATCAATGTTAATCATCACACAACATGCCTGTTACTGTGTGCAACATTCTCCTGGTTCTGCTCACTTCACTCAGCATCAGTACATGCAAGTCTTTCCAGGTTTTTCTGAAGACCACCTGCTTATCATTTCTTATGGCACAATAGTATTCCATTACATTCATATACCACAACTTATTCAGCCATTCCCCAGTTGATGGGCATCCCCTCAATTTCCAATTTTTTGCCACCACAAAAAGCACTACTGTAAATATTTTTGTATGTGTGAGTCCTTTTCCCATTTTTATGATCTCTTTGGGATACAGCTCTAGAAGTACTATTGCTAAGTCAAAGGGTATGCACATTTTTATAGCCCTTTGGGCATAGTTCCAAATTTCTCTTCAAGGGGCAGCTAGGTGGCACAGTGTATAGAGCTCTGGCCTTGTGGTCTGCAGGACCTGAGTTCAAATCCGACCTCAGACACTTGACACTTACTAGCTTTATGACCCAGGCAAGTCACTTAATCCCAACTGCCTCACCAAAAAGCAAAACACAAAACAAAACAAAAAACAAATTGCTCTCCAAAATGGTTGGATCATTTCATAACTCCACCAACAATGCATTCGTGTTCCAATTTCCCCACATCTTCTCTAACAGTTATCATTTTCCTGTTTTGTCATGTTGGCCAATCTGATAGGTATGATGTGGTATCTCAGAGTTGTTTTGATTTGCATTTCTCTAATCAACAGTAATTTAGAGCATTTTTTCATGTGACTATGGACGACTTTAATTTCTTCATCTGAGAACTGCCTGTTCATATCCTTTGACCATTTATCAATTGGGGAATGACTTGTATTCTTATAAATTTGACTTAATTCTCTAAGTATTTTAGAAATGAGGCCCTTATCAGAGACACTGGTTGTAAAAATTCTTTCCCAGTTTTCTGCTTCCCTTCTAATTTTGGTTGCATTGGCTGTGTTTGTGCAAAAATTTTCAATTTAATGTAATCAAAATTATCCATTTTGCATTTTGTAATGTTCTCTATCTCCTGTTCGGTCATGAATCCTTCTGTTCTCCATAAATCTGACAGGTAAACTATTCCGTGCTCTCCCAGTTTGCTTATAGTATGGACCTTATATCTAAATCATGAACCCATTTTGACTTTATTTTGGTATATGGTGGGAGATTTTGGTCTATACCTAGTTTCTGCCATACTCTTTTCCAGTTGTCTCAGCAGTTTTTGTCAAATAGTGAGTTCTTTCCCCAGAAGCTGGGGTCTTTGGGTTTATCAAATAGTTGATTACTATAGTCATTGACTACTGTGTCTTGAATACCTAACCTATTCCACTGATCCACCACTCTATTTCTTAGCCAGTACCAAGTAGTTTTGATGATTGCTGCTTTATAATACAATTTAAGATCTGGAATGGCTAGGCCACTTTCCCCTGCATTTCTTTTCATTAGTTGACTTGATATTCTGGACCTTTTGTTCTTCCAAATGAATCTTGTTATTATTTTTTCTAATTCTATAAAATAATTTTTTGGTAGTTTGATTGGTATGGCACTGAATAAATAAATTAGCTTAGATAGAATTGTCATTTTTATTATATGAGCTCAGCCTACCCATGAGCAACTGACGTTTTCCCAATTATTTAGATCTGACTTTATTTGTGTGAAAAGTGTTTTATGATTGTATTCATATAGTTCCTGGGTTTGTTTCGGTAGGTAGACTCCTAAATATTTTATAAAGTCTACAGTAACTTAAATGGAATTTCTCTTTCTATCTCTTGCTGTTGGGCTTTGTTGGTGATTTATAGAAATGCCAATGATTTATGTGGGTTTATTCCCTTCAGCACTTCTTAAATCCCCCAAAGGGGGTCTCAACGCACAGTTTAAGAAGAGCTACCTAAAGTAGGGGAAAATACTTGTTACTCAAGGGACACTGAGTGAAGTTTTGACTAGGCTTTTGTGGGGGTAGTTAAGGCCTAACTTTTATTCCCATGTTTTCTTGATTTCAGGACATGAAAGAAGAAAATTCTGCCAGTGATTGATGGCTAAGTTGGTAATATTTGGTCACAGGGTGGATGCCCAGTCTGTTTTGCATTGTTGTGAACTCTAACTCTGCCATAAAAGGGCTGCCAGTGCCTTCTATTTATAGCAATGCTGGGAACCAGTGCCCCTGTGGGCTTTATTATTTTTTTTTTATCAAACAGTATTAAAGCAGAGACATTCCAGGGTTGCAAAGGCAAAGATAGATTTCATTCTCTTGTTTTTACTTCTCACAGTTCTGTATCCTGAGGCTATAACGCAGAACACACTTTTGATGGTTATTACCAAAGCTGCCCATTCTTACTGAAACCTGATGCAAATCTAGATCTGCTTTCACACTGAGAACTTTTTTTTAAACAAATGCAGCCTCCTCACCATGTTTGACTGCCTATTTGAGGTGGGAACAAAAAGGAAATGTCAACACCAACCAAACACTCACTGTAGCAATAGCACAAAAAGCCAGAAAGCTCCAAAGAATGGTTGTCATTTTCTCTGTTTTAGGGGGACATCTGAAACAGATTGAGCAGAGGCATTTTTTTCTTCCCAGCATTCTTCTCTTGGCATCAGCATATCACAACAAGCATTTAAAAATCATCAGACAGCTTACGTTGGTCTAAATAAAATACTCCGATGTGTCTCAAGAAAGGGGTTGGATAGAAGTGGTGGTGGCGGTGGTGGTAGGTGTTTAGGTGTGCTTCCTATGAAGCCATCTGCAAACTTCAAAGTAGAAGATCTATATAGTAAATACTTTAAAGTTAAGAACAATTAAATCTCATTCTTCTGCTCAGTGTACACTTAACATCAACTGAAACTTAGGTCAGAGAGAGTTCATTTGGGTTCAAGGAACCATTTGAAAACCACATCTTCGCTCTAGCAAAAGTTGTGAATGAGCATCCTTATCTCCGGGCCATGTTTTCTAACCTCAGAATGCAAATATCTGTGAAGCCACAGGACTAAACAAGTGTCACTGTCACATGAGGAGTGTCAGGACTTAAGACAAGCTCTAAAGTATGCCAGTGGAAAATGGTAATTTCAAGTTTTTATTTGCTTCCTCAGACAGGAGTTCTACTTTTGATGCATGCTATAAAGGGGTCTATTTCTCAATAAAATTCAGTCTCTAGAAGATTATATTATGGGGCAATTCATGAAATCACAAGATTTAGAACTGGAAGGGAATTTAGAGTTCATCTAGTTGAATCCATTTATCAATTAGGAAAAATGATAAGAAAATTGAATGATAAGAAAAAAAGAGAATAGATCACTTACCCATAGTCACACAATTATTAAGTAGCCACTCCAGAAAAGTCAGACCCAAAAAGACACCCTGGGTAACTAGTACCTTTTTAATGTACCCAAGTTCTGTCTATACTTCCAATCAAGTTCGTCCCTTTATCACATGGTTATCAGACACAGGAACAGAATATCTGCATGTGCTCCAAATCAGGGACGAAGGCCCTTCTATTACATATTATGATGCCTTTCTGGAGTCAGGCTATATACCTTCTTAAACATGAGGGAATCTATTTGTCCCTGTTATATAAGGAATGCCTCAACTAGTCACTTGATTCCTAGGAATAGGATCATCTTCATCCCCATCATCACCATCAGCTTTACCATCATATGCAGTTGTCTGATCAAGGCTAGACTTAGAAAAATGGATTTTTCCAAAGGTATATTTAATATCTAATGCAATAAAAAAATGGTGTCATGGTGAAGAATTAAAGAATATCTCTCAAAAATCTTATGAACTCTCTCCCAAGTTATAGAAAATGAATGACTATAGCAAAAAGGGAGACACTGTATTTTAAATATTTAGAGAGGTAAAAAATATATAAGGTTTGTTGCATAATTAAATAAATTTCATTGTTTTATTTTATCCCAGTTAATTGACATAGCACCATATATACATGAAGGGAAATTTCTTCCTAAACTATTTTCTTTGACCAAGGAGACTGAGATGGGGGGAATGAAAGACTCTACTCATCTCCACTTTATGAGCTTCAGGTGTGCATATATTAGGAGGATTTTTGTTTTGCACAGAAAATCTTGAAAGAAAGGTAGGTGAAATGATTTTTCATGTATTTCTTTGAATTTAATTCCATGTTACTAACCAAAAAAACCCATATCGTCACAAGATGCTTTATTGTCTTAATTGAAATGCCACACAATGTGGCCTGAGAGAATAGAAAACCCAGTGGGATGGGAACCTCTGAGTTGGATAGGTGGTAGATTTTGTATTTTACTATTTTAACAATATTTCATTTCTTCTCCAAGACTAAATTGGGATTTTGCCAGAAAAAGCTTAACAAATGCCATGATAAGCATGAAAAACACACTAAATGTTGACGACATTGGTAGCTTTCTATTAGCCAACAGGATGGTTATCTCTGCACATGCTCATGACCTCTACCTATTTATGCCTCTAGTCAGACTCACATCTTACTCCCAGTAGTCCTTTCTTGCTATCTTGGCCCCACCCAATTGATTATTCTATCCCAAAACGCATCATAGGGATTAAGCACACTATTGGAGGCTACAAAGAAGTCTTCAGAATCTCTGTCACAGAAGAATGGGATGTTCCCCTGATAGAAGAAGGGAAAGCACATACAGATAATTCATCTCCCATTTTATGTGTTGGCACTGGCTATTCCCCATGCCTATAATGCTCTCTTTCCTTACTTCTGCCTCCTGGCTTCCTTTGAGACTAAGCTTAAATCCCATCTTCTGCAAGAATCCTTTCCAGGCCCCACTACCATCACTACTAGTGCCTTCTCTCTTAGAATACCTCCTATTTACACTTTGCATAACTAGTGAATATAGGTGTGCTTGCACTTTGTTTCCTACATTAGAATGTGAGCTCTTTGAAGGCAGAGACTGTGTTTTTATCTTTCTTTGTATCCAGTGCTCAGCATAGTGTTTAGTACATAGTAAGAACTCAATTAAATATTTATGTTATTGTGGTTGTCACTCTTGAAAGAGAGAGACAGAGACAGAGACAGAGAGACAGAGATACAGAGAGAGAGAGACAGAGAGAGTTTCTCTGAGGATAAAGTCAGAGGTCTACAAGCCAGGGTTTTGTTCTAGACCTTAACATGGTTTATTTTGTGAAGTATCCAGGTCACTTACCTATCTTCCTAACATTTTACATTTCTCTTCTAGCTGATGCTATCAGCTCCACCAAAGAGAGTCATAGAAATGCTGTAAAATACAGTTTTCCCTTTGTTATTATTTTTTGGATACTAAAACTCTATCAATATGGTCCATTCAAATATCTGGCCCACTAAGCCACCAGAAAATATCAAAAACCTAAGAAGTAATTACAGAAGGTATAAGCACTAATAATGGTAATAATACATGAGAAGAAAAGATGTTACAATTATTGAAGAGGTTATGAGTTGGCTGCTTTGTCAACTGGAATAAATGATCTCTTTTATTGGACCTAAAAGACAAGCAAAACCAGCAGTAATACAATGAAGCTCAGCAGAAGTATCAAGAAAAGAAGGCAGAGGAATGAAAAAAATGGAGAAAGTCTGGCAGTAGAAATGGAAGTGGTAGTAACCAGTACAAGCAGCAGCAGAAAGAAGCCACAGAGACAACCACAGAGAAGAAATTAAAATATCATAATCATTCAGAGATATTCAGAGTAGCGGCAAACAGCATTAAAGGGGTTGGGTGAGGAGAGAAAGGCAGAAGACATGAGGATCAGAAAAGCAATTTGAGGTCATTTTAGTGTAGATTCAAATAGCTCCAGACACTTTAATAAATCTCTGAGGACATGACTTATGAATGCATGGCACCATAGCTGATATTTATAATAATAACAATGAAACATCAAATGAAAGTTAAGCCAATCTAAGGACAATTTGTATATACAAGGAAGAAAATAATATAACTTGGAAAGATTTAAGTATAAAAAAGTTAAAATTAGGTTATTTAAAGTTTTAATTTTAAGAAACTTAAAGCTGAAAGGAAGTTTGGAAGCCATTTAGTTCAACATAATTGTTCAAAAATTCTTTATTCCAGATCCCCAACAAATTTTATCTAGAATTCAGTTATCTGAAAACCTCACATACTTAGAACATCTCATTCTACTACCGTGTTGGATAACCGAGGTATTACTAAATCAGATTTTCAAGGGTCAGGGGAGACAAAGGATGGAACCAAAGACTAAGTTGAAGAATTATAGCTGAATGTCTATTATCCCTACTCTCTGGTGCTCCATGAGAATTGATAATAGAGTTGAGTGTCATTTAATGAATTATTTTGTTATTCATTGTTTACTTATTTTTAACCAGAATACATTGAAACTCCACTAGAGTTAATAATGATAAAACTCACACCACACTTTCTTATAAACAATTTCCTTACTCCAGGATAAAACCGGTCAATTTTTTTTTTTACCTTTTTAAGTTAAAAAAAATTCTTTGCCTTTATTTGATATTAGCAAACTAAAATACTGAATACCTAATTCTAAAATCAGCTGCTGAATGACACCTCTCATGGAACCCAATATATGAGTGCCACATTTCCACATACATATTTGGCTCCTGCATTTTAATGTGCTGTCTAGACTGATGAGATCTGTTTTCCATGACTTTTTCCCCCAAACCACATTCATGAAGTCACAGTAGTGCCTTCTTAATGTAAGTTGATTCTAGTAAATAGCTACAATACTACTCCTTGCTATACAGGGTAAAACAACAACAACAACAACAAAAAACTTTACATATTCAAATGATGTATATGGAATCTGAGAAATGTGATGTATTATCAGTGATGATTTGAACACAAGAAGTAAAGCAAAAACCATCAGTTGGACAATATACAATCCATACAAGGAAAATGGCTAGTGATGTAGCAAGACTGAGGCACAGAGCCATAACTGAGGTAGTGCCAGCTGGCCTTCACCCAGGGGAGTAGAAATGAATGAATCTAGGAGATATTTGTGGGAGAACACTTCCTTTCCTACCTGGCCTTGTCCCTGGTGGCTATTGCAATGACCTCATTCCAAGGCACTCTTTTTCCTGGCAGCTAAACCTTTGGCAGCAGATAACCCCATTGTAAGCAGATAACCCCTTGTAGCACCACCCCAGTAGAGACTTAAGGCATAAAAATGGAAAGCTTTGACTCTGATAAGGCATGACATATAGAGAAATCCAGTGCCAGACTGGTACATATGAAATATTGAAAGACCCAACAGATGGCCTCCAGTATGCTGGTTAGATCCTCTTGTGAAGATTTATGGGAGGACGTGGACATGCATAAGAAGAGATAAGAAGTTCTAGGTAGGTCCCAAATGAGATAATGTATGTAATGTGTTTTTCTTTTTACATACCAGTTATGGGAGTATCCATATTTATGAAATCATAGATCATAGGATCACAAATTTATAGCTGAAAGGGACCTCAATGGCCATCTAGATTAACCATATGACTTTCCTGTTGAGGAAACTGAGTCAAAGAAGATTAAGTGATTTGCTCAAGGTTATACATGGAAATTCAAAGGTGAATCATCTGACATGAGTGGGTGTTCTTTCTACCATACCACATTGCTACCTACCCCCATACTTCTTTGTGGCATTACTACAACCCTGGCTTCTAGAAGGCTATATACCAGTGCAACCCAACCTTTGGAAGGTCCTATCAAGCTGTAAGGTCTTCAAAAATTAGCCAGGAACAGACTGAGTGATCTCCAGAAGACTAGATTGTTGAAGTTCTGAGAAGCTTATCATCAGAAGATAAGCCACTGATTGGTGATTTTTTTTTACCCAAAATTACTCATGAATCTGTTTAAGCATGAAAGCATTGTGAATCGCTTTGGTAATAATAATGATAATCAACTGACCAATCAGCTCAAAAGCATGTATTCATTGCCTACTATGTTCTAGGTATTAGGTCTTGGGAATATAAAGACAAAAAGGAAACAATCCTTGTTCTCAAGAAGCCTACATTTGAACTGGTAAGATGACATGGAACATCAAAAATAAAAATGAAATAACATCTGCTCTCAGGAAGCTTACATTCAGTCTGGGGAGAATAAATGGAACAGTGGGAAAAGAACAGTATTTTGAGTCAGATGACAGGGTGATGTTCAAATCCTGACTCTTCTACTTCTTACCTATAAGTTTCTGGCAAGTCAATTAACTTGCTTGAGCTTCAGTTTCCTCTTCTATAAAATAAAGAGATTGGATGAAAGGATCTCTTTGTTCTAGCTACAAATCTAAGATTCTATGATACTAAGTATATACAGAATCAATCAATGAACAACCTCTCTGGCTTCTGTTAAGTCCCAATGAAAATTCCAGCTTTCTCCAACCCCTGTGCCTTCTCTCTATTACTTATTTTCTATTTATTCTGTATATAATTTGCAGTGTATATATTTGTTTGAATGTTGTCTCTCCCATTAAATTGTAAGCTCTTTGAGGGCAGAAACTTTTTTTTGCCTCT
Source organism: Vombatus ursinus (assembly GCF_900497805.2). Taxonomy (NCBI): domain Eukaryota; kingdom Metazoa; phylum Chordata; class Mammalia; order Diprotodontia; family Vombatidae; genus Vombatus; species Vombatus ursinus. The sequence continues at coordinate 5,353,951 of NW_020949613.1, forward strand.
CTTTGTATCCCCAGTGTTTAGTAAAGTGCCAATAATAGACACATAGTCAATGTTTATTTTTTTCTTGATTAAGTGCTCACTTTATGCCAGGCACTGTTCTAAGTGTTGGGGCAACAAAGAAAGGTAAAAATAATCCTTGATTTCAATAAAGTCACATTCTGATGAGAGAGGTGATGTAAATAAACAAATACATACACAATACAGACTGAGTAAACGGCAGGTAAATTTAGAAGGGAAGGCACTAGAAGCAGGGGAACCAGGAAAACCCTCCTATAAAAGGTAGAATTTGAGCTTAGAATCTAGTGATTTGAGGAGGCAGACACAGGAAAGTAAAGCATTCCACATATGGGGGCAGTCAGTATAAAAACACATGGCAAATCTGACCTCAGACACTTGCTAGCTGTGTGACCCTGGGCAACTCACTTAACCCTGTTTGCCTCAGTTTTCTCATTTGTAAAATGAGTTGGAAAAGGAAATGGCAAACCGCTTAAGTATCTTTGCCAAGAAAACTCCAATGGGGCCACAAAGAGTCAGACATGATTGAAATGACTGCGCAACAACCTTTAGCGGGAAGGGCCAGGTTGTGAAGAGCTTTAAATGAAAAATAAAGCAATTTATTCCAAAGAATTAAATTTTATCTCAGAGGTAATAAAGAGTCACTGGAGTTAATTAAGGAGGTTACATGGTTGGACCCACACTTTAGAAAAAAAATCAACTGTGTGGAGGATGGATTGGAATGGGAGAGACAGCACAAGCAGACCAATTAGGAGGCTATTGCAATAGTTCAGGCAAAAGATGATGAAGGCCTGCACTAGGGTGGTAGCTATGTGAGTGGAGAGATAACAAGGAGGTAAAAATGTCAAGATCTGGCAATTGCTTGGATACAGGTGTAGCCTATTTGAGTAGCAGGGGCCACTGGGGAATTTAGCCTAATATCAGTAGTAGGGTCTGCTTTAAAGGATCATTTTCCCTGTTGCTGCCACTGTCAATATGAAGCTATAATGTTATGAGTGAGAGTGAGGAATTGAAGACAACGCCAAACCTGGGTTTCTGAGAGAATGGTGATGCCTCAAAAGTAATAGGGGAGTTCAAAGTAGAGAACAGTTTGGGGAAAAGTTAATGAGCTCTGTTTGAACATATTGAGCTTGAGAGGCTTAGTGTCACTCCTCTCAGATTGAGAAAGATAAAAACATAGTATTTTAGAGAAGGATAAATGACATTTGTATAGTACTTGAAGATTCATAAGGGTTTATCATTTAAGCCTCACAATGACCTTGTGAGGAGGCATTTTAGGTTTTATTATCCCCATTTTAGAGATAAGGAAACTGAGGTTTGGAAAAGTTAAGTGACTTCCCCATAGTCACATAGCTATTATGCGTCAGAGGCAGGAGTAAAACCAAGGTTTCCTGGACTCTATTTCCAAGTCTCTTTCTATCATACCATGCCAATGAAATCACAATTCTTTGTACTTACTACTTAGTATATTGTTAGGTAGTATTCCTTTTTTTGAAATCATATAAAATAATTTCCTTCAATTTCATTGAATAACATTAATCATACCAGATTTTTATTCCCTTTCTCCAATTTTGCTCCTATTCTTTGGAATAAATTGCTTTCAATGGATTTCTTTCTGATTTAGTTTTAAATCATGCTCTATTCTTAATACTCAGTGGAAATGGCATTTGGTAGGAACTGGAAATAGTGCTTCTCGATCCCAGCTTTCCTCTTGCTCTGCTTTCAATTAAAGCTTAATTTCACTTTATTATAACTGGCTTGGTGAGTTGTGTTGTATCAAATCTAATTTGCATACACCAGAACATTAGAAATACACCAGACACATTTTTTAGTTGTTTTCATGCTAAAAGTATCCCCACAGCCAGCATCCGGCTGCTTAATGGACAGTCCATTCTCTCCTATTGGTTGAAATTCCCCTTTGAGTCATTGGTGCTAAATTAAATCACAGGGGAAGATTGTGAAAAGAATTCCACCAACCAACATGTACAGAGAGTATTATGCTTTTCTGAATTTCTTTATGCATAAGTAATATAAATTCACATACTGTAGTAGCAGTAGTAGCAGTAGTAGTAGTAGTGGTAGTAGTAATGGTAGCAGTAGTTGCAATAGTAGTAGTAGCAGCAATAGCAGTAGTAATAGTAACAGTAGTAGCAGCAGAAGTAGTAGTAGCAGTAACCATGGTACTAGTAGCAGTAGCAGTAGCAGTTGTAATAGCAGTAGCAACAGTAATAATTGAAGTAGTAGTAATAGAAACAGCAGCAACCAAAAGCAGCAGTAATAGCATTACTAATAGCAGCAGTAGTAGTAGCAGCAGTAGAAAGTAGTAGTAGTAGTAGTAGTAGTAGTAGTAGTAGTAGTAGTAGCAGTTAGAATTTATACAGTAAGTTAAAGTTTTCAATGCATTTTACAAATATATAATTTTATCCTCACAACAATTTTATCCTCACAATAATTCTTTCAATGCATTTTACAAATATATAATTTTACCCTCACAACAATAGTTGCTATTGTTATCTGTACTTTACAGATGAGGAAACTGAAGCAATGACTTGCCCAGGCTCACACAGCTAGTGTCTAAGGCCAGATTTAAACTCTGGTCTTCCTGACTTCAGATCCAGCACTCTAGTTACTGAGTCACCTAGGGAAAAGTTCTCTAACAGAGTACCTGAGAAAATTTCCAGCTGACTTTAGATATCCTGTTCCCATGGAGATGTGCTTATCATTCATCTAAATAAATCTTATGTGATTTGTCTTACATCAGAACTCCTAGGTGGGTTGGTGGCACAATGGAGTGCTGGGCCTAGAGTTAATAAGACTTGAATTCATATCCAATCTCTGACATTTACTAGTTGTGTAACCCTGGGCAAGTCACTTAACTGTTTGCCTCAATTTCTTTAACTATAAAATGAGCATAATAATAGTAGCTACCCCTCAGGTTTGTTGTGAAGATCAAAAGACATAATAGCACAGTGTATGTAATCATCACATAAATGTTTGTTCCAATATCTTCCTCTTAGGAACAGTTATAATATTTTGCTCTCATGTTCCTTTATATTCTACTTTGAACTATATTTGGTTGCATACATGTCTCACTCCCAACCTAATTCTCCACTAGATTACAAGTTCCTTGAGGATAATGACAGAAATAATATGAGGGTGGTAAAAAGAATCCTGAACTGTGAATTAAGGAGCATGAATTCTAGTCCTAAGTCTACCATCAAACTGTTGTGTGATGTTGGCCAAGTAACTTAACTTCTCTAGACTTATAAAATAACAGGTTAGCACTCAAAGATCCTAAAAATGTATGTGTATATGTATATATATATATATATATATATATATACATATCTTTATCTCCTCCTTAGCAAATGACGCAGTGCCTCGAACTTTTAATACATGTGCATTGAATTGAATTGAAATGGCTTTTTGTGGTTAAAGAACAGTTATAGTGAGGATACCACTTGGAGATTTTACCACACAGTGTCTTGGCAAATTTTCTCTTCATGAGTCAAAAAATTAGTGGTTTGGTGAGAAAAAGTGGGCACACCATTACATTTTCTGCACCCAATTTTGTCAAAGAGCAAAGAAAACCAAATTCAGATCTTTTGTACATTAAAAATGATGAAAGCCAAGTGGAATTTGTTATATTAGTGCTTGAAGTCAGCATAAGGAACCATCAAAACACTATTGAAGCAAACCAGAATTGGCCAGGGAGTCATATTTTCCAGATTCCCAGCATGGAGTTTTAAGAAATATTAGAAAAGACATGCTTGGAGAGAACTATATTAAGAAGCACTAGATAAAGAATATACTAGTTTGGTACAACTTGGAATGAAGGAAAGTTTTTTACAGTAATAGAATGTCTATCTGTTGATGAGGATGTTTTACTGATCACTCTCCTCAGTCAGCTGTTAGTCATTTGCTGTCAACTGCCAGATTAAAATGATTCCAAATAATGGCAGTTGCAAGATATAGTAGAAAATTTAAGCCTCTCTGTTCTCGTGTTGGCAGAGCTCCCCACTAGAGAGAGAGAAAAAAAAATTAAACAAACCTTGCCAAGCACTAACTGCAAAGAAAACTCACCTCTTCTACCTTTTAGGCAGATTCTTCCATCATAACACCCATCAGTTGCATGGGTACAGAGCAAAAGAAAGAGAGAACGAGGAGAGGTGAGGGAAAGCAGGAAGTGAGACAGAGTGAAGGGAGAAAGAAAGGAATGGAGGGAAGGGAAAGAAAAAATAAAGATATGAAGAAAGGAAGGAAGATAAAGAAAAGGATTAGATAGATGATAGAGTGAAAAGTGCTTAATGTGTGAAGGAAGGGGGTGGGGTAGAAAAGCAAAGCAAGAAAAATGGGGGAAATGCCCATCTTAAAGTGTTTTCTTTCTTTATTTGGCACTGTAATGAATTTCATCATGTGTTCTCTGAGTTCCTTTCTTGCTTTTAAAACACAAAGGAGAAATATGAAGTGTCCCCAAGTTCCTACAATAAGTTTAAAATACATTTTCCATGCCAAAATATTCCCTCATTATAATAGCACAATGAGAAAACACAAATGAAATCATTAATTAATTAATTAAAGAATGACTGGATGGTTGAATAAAAAAGCATTTGAGTGCTTACTATGAATAAACTCTGTGTTAAGTGCTGAGGTTACAAGTAGGAAAGCAAGACAGTCCATACTTTCTAGGGGCTTTCTAGGGAGGCACGGTATAAGGAAGGTCAGCAGCAAGTCAGATGTGAAGGTTAAGTACTTTCTAGGGTTCAGTAGCAAAGTAGTTGGCAATGCATATTTTAAGTTTCTTTCATTGATTAAAAATAAAATCTATTTCTAATGGTAATCCATTTAAGTACTCAGTATGGAATCTGAAACTTTTCCATTGATTACTCTCAATATGATCTTATCATTGTAGCTATTCCCTTCAAAGATACACACCACCACCCATTATTCCTCCTCATGCTACAAGAATTTTGTTCAAATTCTCCCATAAGAATTACTACAGGGGGCCCACCCACATGCTAAGAACTTTGTTCACTTTCTCTTGACATCACAAAGTTACCTAGACCATACAAGTTTTGTAAGGATTATCTATCCCTCACTCTTAGCACATGCCCAGCTCATCTTTTTCAATTAGGCATTTCTTTAATGGCATCTTTTGTTCTTCTTCTTCTTTGTAATTCCTTGTTTTTAATTTATTCTAACCTGCTCCTGACCACTATGATGATTTTCAATCTAATTCTTCAGAGACAGTGGCCATGACATGCAGCCATACAACATCATTTTAATGTCTGTATTAAGAACATGGACCTTTCCCTTAAGAAGAAGTTTGAGGTCATTAAAATAAATGAAGTTTCCCCAAAACAATTCAACCTGATCTCTTCCTTCTATTCAACTCTGAACCCAACTCGTTGTCCATTTTCAGAGTTTTTCAGAGAGAGAGAGAAAGAAGGGGATGCTGATAGATGCGTCCTATAGGTTGACCCTCTAACTACATAATTCAGTTCAACAGGCATTTTTTGTCCACTTATTTTTTTTTCTTGCATTGATCATTAGGACTTTGTTTTCTGTTAGGATGTCCTTTAGGATGCTCTCCAGCATTAATGGCTTGATGTGGTCAGCACAATGTCATCTTCAGACAGAAGTATCTAGAGGCTCTTATCATCTGTAAAGAATCCCTCTTTCACTTGGACTCAAATTTTCACCATTTGTGAACCTACATTTCCTTATTTGTTTGTTTGTTGTTCATTTTTACCTCAACTGACTCACAGTGTCGTTGAACAAAGTTATCTCTTTTGTTACAGCTTTCAAGGAACCTTAAATAATTTTGACATGAGCATGAGAGACAGCTTGCTAAAATCTTTAAGGCAATATTTTGCAGAACCAAAACAAATGGGCTAAACCAAAACAAAACAGTGGGCTATTGTAATTTTCTGTACTCCTTTTCAGTGAACTTAGCAATGGTAAAGATGCAGTCTAAGGTGAAGTATTGCTTTTGAGAACTTGCTTGTTCCTTTCTAGTACCCCCTTGAAGGATGTCCTCAATCTATGTATGGATTGTTCTCACAAAAAAGATTTCAATGGGGAAATAGGCATCAGTAGTTTATGATATTATCTTGATCACCATTTTATAATAATAAGGTATGTTATTTTTCCATACTTTTCTTAGCTTCATTTCTTTTCAATACTTCCTCTGTGGATACTTGGTGTAGTCAAGCTACTATCTCCATCGTTGTTCTTCTCAGTGACATTTCTCTGTCCTCCATAAGCACATGTGAAACTGTGATGCATGAGTCTTAAGTGAGGTAGCTCAATAGTTCACAATGGTAAAAAGAATTAAATATGTGTGTGCGTGTGTGTGTGTATATGTGTATACAAATACACATTTACATATATGTACTCACACAGATCATTTCTTTCTTTCGTCTGTTAGTTGCTTTCCTACCAGGTTCATCCTTAAATGTCTTCATAATGACTTTGCTTAGTTGAATCTCTCAAAATATTCACTTAAACTGATCCTTCCCTTTGTTACTTTTTGCTGTTTTAAGAAATGATACTACTTGTAATTCTCTGTAAGATTTAACAAATCATTTTATCTTTTAAATCAGTGTGATCCTTGCCTTCCATGTTTCTCCACATGGCAAAGAAATCATATTTGCTTACCAATTTGGTTTAAAAACCTAGTTTTTTTTTTAATCTAAAGGTTTAAAATCCTAAAGGTATGTTTATCTCATTATGGCAATTGATTTATACCTATCAAACTTCTGTATAAAAGTATTACAGTTGATAACTACATCTTTTCCTCTAGCTACTTACCAATTTTTATTTCAATATCTTGTTTAAATGAGTTATTTTTAATAACATAATTTTTAAAACTTTTTATTCTTTCTTTTGTTTGTAAAAATTTATATTGGCTATAATAAGTCAGTGGTCTAACAGTAGTCTAATACAGGCAGTTGATTCAGCAATGACTCCCACATCAGTGAGTCATTTCTATCTGGAAAAAAATACAACAAATTTCATTTTTTGGTGATGCTTTAGGATACTTGCCATGTCCAGCACCTTCCAATTCCTTTCTTGAAGCATTCCTGACACTTCAATGTGTATTATGGCATGAGACTTTTTTGTAGTCTACAAATCTTTACGTCTCTCATACTTTGGTCCTGAAACATATTGTCTAGAAAATTTCTGCCATTCTTCCCTATTCCCATGTTTTTCTTATTTCTTTTTTTATTGGGAAGTTGGCAAACATGATCATTTCCATACACAAAGAAGAGAAAAACATTACAAATAAAAACAAGAGTCTCTATTACATATAACTTGCTTTTTTTCAAAATATTACAAATTCAACACAGTAGTTCCAAAACTGTTCTGCTTGTCTATGCCTCCCTCTGAACTTCCAGAATTTTGGAAATGTTCTAAGAATTTTGTTCTCTTTTTTTTTGGCATTATTATCACAACCTGCCCCATTTTCTCCCATAATCCCCCCCAGATAAAATCCTTCCCTTAAAACAAATAAATATGGTAAAGCAAAACAAAGAAACCCATTGGTCGTGTCTAAAAATATGTCTTCTTTTTTACCTCTAGTCCATCACCCTACTGTCAAGAGATAAGACATTAAATTTAACTCCTGTCTTTTGGAGTAAGTCACTGTTGATCATTGCACTGATCAGACTTTTTAAAATTTTTCAAATTTGTTTTACTTTGCAATGCTGTAATGATTATACAAATTGTTCTCCTGGTTCTGCTCACTTCACTCTGTATCAATTCATTCAAGTCTTCCCAGATCTCTCTGAATCTTCCCCATTTGTCATTTTTAGGGCACAATAATGTTCTAGTACATTTATATAGGATAATCTGTCTAGCCATTTCCCAATATGACTAATAGTGTTATTATTGGGTGAATGAGTTTGGTGGCTTTGGGATCTAGTTTTTAATTATTCTCCAGAATGACTGGACCAATTAGTAGTTCCACCAACATTGCATGAATGTGGCTGTCCTCTCATCTCTACTCTAACAATTGCTATTTTCCTTTTTTTTTAAAATTATCTTTACCAATCTGATGGGTATGAGATAGAAAGTCAGAGTTGTTTTAAATTGCATTTTTCTTATCATTAATTATTTGGACCACTTTTTATAAGGTCTATTTCCAACTTTTCAATGAATTCAGTGATTAGAGTAGGGGTTTTTGTTGTTATTTTGAGTTTTTTTCCCCAGACCTGTTAATTTCATTCCCTCTGCTAATGCAAGTTAGCAAATATTATGTAACATACTTTTTTAGAAAGCTGCTTGTGGCACTGAGGAGTTAAGTGACTTATATAGAGTCATGGAGCCAATATGTGACAAAGGTGAAACTTAAGATAAGGTCTTCCTGACTTTAAGACTAGCTGTATATTCCTCTTCTTCTTTCCCCTTCCATTTTGACCTAAGGAACCCCAACTCTATCATTCACCAACTCCTTTTCAACCTCAGGTGCTATTGTTTGTATAGTTTCCATCTTCCTATGAACACAAAAAAATTGGAGGCCCTCAAAAAGACATGGGATTCTTGACTACCCTCTCTAGTACTGGTTGCTTCTTATCTCATACAGACCTGTACACAGACCTGACACAGACCAAGAAGAGGAATTGGTATGCTCCTTCCACATGGCCACTACATCCTCTCTCTATCATCTTAACATCACTTAAAATCTTTGTTTCTTTAAGGGTGACTTCATATTTCTCTGTATTTCCCACTCCAAAGTCCTATTGCCATAATCTACTGACTGCCAGGTTACCACCCTCTTTTCTTAAGGAGCTATGTAATACTAATAACAATTCTTTCTTACCTCACCATTCAGGCCATGGGGAGGAGGAAGAGGAGTGACAAAATAAATAAAGTACAAAGTAAAGGAATTTCAGCCAGTATGGTGTATAGTAGAGACTCTGTGTGCCCTCCTGTGATTGCATCAGTAACCATGAAGGGCCTGGAGAAACCTTGAATCACTGGCCATTTGACTCTGGTTATACCACTGGATTGGGTTTGCTTCCCAGTCAGTGTAATGAAATTGCTCCTATCAATTTAAGAAATATATGGGACAGTATTCGATTGCATACTGATCTTACATGAAACTGTTCAAGAGGTTGATTGATTCATAGGATCTTGAAACAAGATTCAAGCAGAGCAGGTACCACTCTTTTGTGCTCTGGTACCACTAGAAGACAGGATACCTGGGAAGAAATCAGAAATGCCAATACTCTACTTGCTAGAAATATTTCAGTGCAGATGGCACTGATCTCTAACATAGCCAATCTATGATTGCACGTGAAATGGACTTAAACTGTGATTATTTTCATTATGAACCAGTACTATATTATAGCAAAATTAGAAACAGATCTCACCAGTTATAAGCAAGGATGTCATACTACTGCCTTTTGTCACTGATAGCCTCCGCTATGAGTCACAGAAAAGTATGTTGTGCACTAGTCTGAAGTAATTTTAAAAAATCATCCACAAGCCAAAATTAGATAGATCAAAAGAAGAAATCTATCAACTATTAAAACTTAAAAAGGGAAAAATGGAAGAATGATGTAAATAGAAATCTTTACTTACTGCAAACTTTGGAAATTATAGCTAAAAACAAAATATTTAAGAAATATAACACTAACATCTCATATGATTATACTAAAAAGAACCTATCTAATATTAATGCCTAGTTCCAGGCATTTTCACTTACTTTCCCCTATGCCTAGCGTGCTCTCCCTCCTCCTCTTTACTTCCTAGTTTCCATGTCTTCCTTTAAATCTCAATTAGTCTCACCTTCTGCCAGATGTCTTTCCTGATTTCCCTTAATGTTAGTGCCTTCCCTCCACTGATTATCTTCAATTTATCCTGTATAAATCTATTTGTAGAGAATTATGTGCATGTTGTTTCTCCCCCAACACTCCATTAGCCTGCGAGTTCCTTTATTACAGGAACAAGTGTGTGTGTGTGTGTGTGTGTGTGTGCGTGTGTGTGTGTGTGCGTATGCACATGCGCATGCACAATTATTTTTGCTCTTGTCCATTTATCCTCAGCCATTAGCATTGTGCCTGGTACATAACAGGTGTTTTAATAAATGTGTTAACAAAAAGCATTAATAAATGCTTATTGCTTGATTGATTTCACTGACTTCACCCAGTAGCTAGAATAGGGAATTCTGAATGAATATATTTAGTGCATATTATTTTAAAATAATTTTTTTATTTTTTCTCAATTACATGTAAAAACCATTTTTGACATTAGTTATATAATTTTTGAGTTCTAAATTACCTCCCCTCCCCCCCTTGAGAAGGCAAGCATTTTGATATAGATTATACTTGTGAAATCATGCAAAACACATTTCCACATTAGCCATATTGCAAAAGAGAACACAGACCAAAACCAAGAATAGAAAAAGAAAAAGAAAAAGTTTTCAAAAAGTATGCTTTGATCTGCATTAAAACTCCATCAGTTCTTTCTCTGAAGTTAGATAGCATTTTTCATCCTTGTTTTTTTGTCAGTTGTTGTTCAGTAGTGTCTGACTCTTCCTGACCCCATTTGGGGCTTTCTTGGCAAGGATGGTGGAGTAGTTGCCATTTCCTTCTCAGCTCATGTTACAGATGAGGAAACTGAGGCAAACTGGGTTAACAAGCAAACAGGTTGCCCAGGGTTGCACAGCTAGTAAGTGTCTGAGGCCAGATATGAACTCAGGCAGATGAATCTGTGCCACCCAGCAGCCGAATTTTTTTTTTCATCATGAGTCCTTTGGAATTGTCTTGAATCATTGTATTACTGAGAATAGCTAAGTCATTCCCAGTTGATAATCCTATATTGCTGTTTTAGTGGATATTATTGATGTGGTAGGGAATAAACATAGAACAAATGATTGGTATCTGCATATACTTCTAGCACCCATCTGATTGCTACCAAATCTTTCCCCAAAGCTATTAGTCAATTAAAATGGACCTAAAGATATCTTATTACATCACTGAATACGTGGTCTGGTGTCTCAGCCCTGTGGATCAGTTTATGGGGGTTGTGAGGCAGGGAGGAAGAGTCAGTGATGCATGTACAGGAAGACATCACGTCCAGGGAAAACTGACTCATGTTAACTACTGAACTCATATAAAATTGAGTTAGACCAGAAAGCCAATTTGTTTATTTACACTGAGAAATGTAACTGCTCAGCAGACCAGATTTTCTTGTCAGCTGGTCAGCTCTTCCCAGGAAGGAAATATCCTTCAGGAAACAAATAAAGATTACAAAATTATAGAACCATAAAATTGGGAGGAATCTCAGAGATTATCTAGTCTACCTCCTAATAACAAATGCCCTGATAAGTGCTCACCTAGCCTCTGCTTGAACACACAATGGGAAATCCACTACTCCTTGAAGCAAACCTTTATGTTTGGGGAAAGTTTAAATTGTTAGAAAGTTTTTCCTCCTACTGAGCAAATATACCATAGGAATATTAGGAACACAGTATTTCTAAATTGATGCAGCTAGGTACCTCATTGGATAAAGCACTGGGCCTGGAATCAGAAAGACCTGAGTTCAAATTTTGCCTCAGATACTTGGTAGCTGTGTGACCCTGAGCAAGTCATTTAACCCTTTTGCCTCAATTCACTGGAGGAGGAAATGGCAAACCATTCCTGTATTTTTGCCAAGAAAACCTCATGGACAGCATTGGCATGCTAAGGTCCACAGGATCACAGAGTTGGACATAAATGAACTGAACAACCACAACAGCATATCTAAATTTCAACAAGGGATTTTTTAGTATCATGTATCACATCACTGTAGAAAAGATGGAAAGATACAGAATAGATAGTAATACAGAAAATTGGGATCAGAACTGGATGATGGTTCCAGAAGACTGATTAAGAGATCAGCATCAACCTATAGGGAGGTCTCTAACCTGAAAGCATTTACAGATGAAACTGGAAGACAACAAACACATGAAATGAAACAGATCTGCCAGCATTTTCTATAGTGATCTACAATCATCATCACTAACTGGGTTACATCATTTCAATATTTGATATACTATGTGAGGAAATGGTGACAGCATTTAAGATTAGTCAAGAAGAACACTTGAATTTGACCCAAAAGATACAGAAGACAGTCATGTGACTTTAACAGCCACAATTTTAAAGGTAGTTAGGATATAGTTCTCAAGATATCTCAGACGGAAAGATTCTAAAAGAAGAGAAATTATCACAGACGTATTACCAAAAATAGCCTATCAGAAATGTGACCAAAAATATCAGCAACTATTGAACCATACACCTACATTCTTATTTTTATAAAATCTTTATGTAAATAGTGTTTATTTTAATTTTATTTTCAGTTCCAAATTCTTTCCCTTCCCCCAATTCCCTTTCTCACTCTAATTCTAACCCCTACCCATTGAGACAGCAAGAAATATGACCTCCATTATAAATATAAAGTCACACAAAACATAGTTGCTCATTAGCCAAGTTCTGAGAAAAAAAAAAGCAAGAAAAGAAAGAAAGAAAAAATATGCTTCAATTTTAACTCTGAGTCCATCAGTTCTTTATCTGGAGGTGGATAGCATTTTTCATCATGAATTCTCTGGAGCTGTGGTTGGATCATTGTATTGATCAGAGTTACTAAGTCTTTCACAGTTGATTTTCCTTACAAAGTTGTTGCTATTTAGATTGTCCTCCTAATTCTGTTTACTTCACTTTGTGTCAGTTCACATAGGACCTCCTAGGTTTTCAAAAGCTTTCATCTTCATCATTTTTAATAGCACAATAGTATTCCATCACATTCATATTCAATAACTTGTTCAGTCATTCCCCAATTGAGGGACATCCCCTCAGTTTCCAATTCTTTGTCACCACAAAAAACAGCTGCTATTCATATTTTTGTACATATGGATCCTTTTCCTTTTTCTGTGAACCTTTTGGCATATAGACTTAGTAATGGTATTGGTGCATCAAAGGGTATTCAGGATTTCATAGCCCTTCAGGCATAGTTGGTCTTCAGAATGGGTAAATTAGTTCACAGCTCTACCAGTAGTGCATTAGTACACCTATTTTCCCACATCCCCTCTAGCATTTGTCATTTTCCTTTTCTGTCATCTTAGCCAATATGATACATAACAAGGTAGCAGCTCAAAGTTGTTTTCATCTTCATTTCTCTAATTATTAGTTATTTAGAGCATTGTATATGATTATTGATAGTTTTGATTTCTTCCTCTGAAAATTGCCTGTTCATATCCTTTTGCCAGTTCCCAATTGGAGAATGGAACTTATTTTTATAAATATGGTTCACTTCCTTCTGTATCTGAGAAATGAGACCTTCATCAGAGAAACTTGCTGTAAATTCTAGACCTTCTTCCCACCCAGTTTCCTGTTTTTCTTCTAATTTTGGCTTGTATTAAGTTTATTTTTAATTTTGTCAATAAAATTACCCTTTTTTACCTCTTGTCAACCTCTATATCTCTTGTTTGATCATTAACTTTTCCCCTACCCATATATCTGACAGGTAATTTTTTTCATGTTCGTGTTCCCCTAATTTACTCATGATATCACCCTTTTATGTCTAAATTATACCAATTCTGAACTTATTTTTGTATACAGTGTGAGACATTAGTCTATTGCACTAATTGTACTTTCAATGACCAATTTGTATACAGTGTGAGATATTTGTCTATAGACCAAGATAGCTATTTCTGCCAGGATGATTTTCAGTTTTTCCAGACTTTTTGTCAAAATAGTGAGTTTTTGCCCCAGTAGCTGGGATCTTTGGGTTTATCAAATACTAGGCTGCTTTGTTTATTTGCTTCTGTGTATTGTTTACCTAATATATTCCTTTGATCAATCATTCTGTTTCTTATCCATTACCAAATTATTTTGATGATTACCAATTTGCAATATAGTTCAAGAACTGGGATACCCACTTTCTTCACATTTTTTATTGGTTCCCTTGATATTCATGGCCTTTTGTTCTTCCAGATAAATTTTGTCATTTTTTTCTAGCACTATAAAGTAATGGCTCTATAAAGTAATTCTTGGGTAATTTGATTGGTTTGGCACTGGATAAGTAAATTAATCTAGGTAACATTGTCATTTTTATTATATTTGGTTGGCCTAGTCATGAGCAATTAATATTTCTCTAATTATTTAGATCTGTCTTTATTCATGAGAAATATTGGAATGGTTTAAGCATGCAATTATGAAAACATGAGAAGGGAAGAGGAAAGCATTCTCAAATTATTTTCTCTATCAGACTATGTCTTCACAGTTACGAAGCTGACTAATAGGTCAGCAAGCAAAACCCTACTTGTTAAATGTTTATTAATAACAAAAAGAAAAAAAATGATTGAATGGAAGAAGTAGCAGCCTTGTAGGATCTTCTCAAATAATGTCCCTGCCATGCTTATGTTAACACCATGCAATAACCGTGATAGATGTAACCATGGATATGTACTTTAATGATTCTCTCAGTAACAACACCAAGTGAGGCATTAAACAGGAAAACATATTCTCCACAAAGATATTCATCATTGCCAATGAAAATACCCTATACAGAATCCCAGTGGAAGAGGGATTCCCTACTGAAAGTGAGATTTTCCAGATGTTCCTGTTTGCAGATGATGTGCTAATAGCATTGAACTTTAAAATGCTATGCTTTCTCAGTGAGAGTCACAGTCACTCAAAAATAAATAAATAAACAAAGAATGGGTAGGCAGTCCAGTGAGTTAGTTCAACAGTGAGTTAGTTCAATGGTACCTGTATCATGTACAGGCACTCCCGATAGTAACTGGATCTAGAGTTTAACAACTACCACCACCACGACAATAATATCATCCTCATTTATACAGCACTTTAAGATTTGCAAAGTACTTTACATATGTTATCTCATTTGATGGTCTGAACATCCCTGTAGGTAGATGTATTATTAGCCCCATTTTACGGATGAGGAAAATGAGGATGAGAGTTTAAGACTTTCCCAGGGTCACACAGGCAGTGAGTGTCAGAGGCAGGATTCAAACTCAGGTCTTCCTGATTTCAAGGTCAGCACTCTGTGTACCACCTAGCTGCCAAGATAAAACTGGATCATATTTACAAAATTTTGTTGCACATTCAATGATATCACTTTTGCCACTGCAAAAGCCTGTCATATTGACACCAAAATTCTCTTGGTATCAACAAAAAGATCTCATTCCACATAGCCAATCTACTGCTAAATTTTGCCATTTCTACCTCTTTGACAACATTTTTTTTATCTAAACCCTTCCCTCACCTCATATAGTTTCCACTTTAGTTCTGACTGTCATCATTTCTTGCCTAAATTATTTCAACAACCTCCTAATAGGTCTCCTTGACTTAAGCCCATCTCACAAAATGATTTTCTACCCAAGTAGTTTTTCTTAATTTCAAACCTGACCATGCTACTCCTATGCTAAATAAACTATAATGGCTTCATATTGCCTCTGGAATCAAATATAAACTTCTCTGCTTAGATTTTAAAACACAACCTTGCCCCAGTCTGTCTTTCCAACCTCATTGTACATGACTCCACACCTCACACTCTGCCATTCAGTCAAACTAGCCTTCTCTATGGTCCTGAAACCCAACATTCTATCTCCTAACTCTGCCTTTGCACTGTCTGGGCCTCTTGCTTAGAATCTACTCAGCTCATTGGCAACTATTGCTGATGGTGATGAGGAAGGTGGGCCCCTTTTCCATGATGATTGCTCGTTGCAAGTAGGAATTGTTTCATTTATTGTACATAATGCTCAGTGCCTACTACAGTGCCCAGCAATAGTAGGCCCTTAATAAATGCTGATTGATAATTGAATGATCTCAGTACTAGAATAGTAGGTGAGCAAAAAGGGAATGGAAAGATGCATGAGGGCTGTAAGTAGCTTATGACTTATTGCCAAAATGATTTGCACCTGAGAAATGAAATTAAATGCATCATCATGGACACATGGGCAGAAAGGAAGGCGTGTCAGTCATATAGTAAAAGTGAGGGGTAGCAGATGGATAGTAATGTTGGACTGGTATTTATAAAATATTAAAAGAATTTACAGATATCTGAAATAGGAAGAAAGAAGTGAAGAGAGTGGGGTCAGAGAAGGCTACATTTGGGAGCTGAATCTAAAACTAAATTTTGAAGGAAGCTGAAGATTCCAAGACTAAGTTACTTCCCCAGGGTCATAAAACTACCAGTAGGCAAATTTGCAAGATTTAAGCAGAGGCCTAACACTTTTTCCTCTATACAGAGTCCTCAGAAACATTTCTTGTCCAAACTATTCCTTTGATAGCATTTGTTGCTTAACGACAAGAAAATTCTTGTTAGTTATCTTTTCACAAGTTTCTCTCTTATCTTCCCAACTAACACATAATCTCCCTAAATGCAGGGACCAGGTCATTTGTTTGAATTAAGGACACATCTACAGAAGACTGAGCAAACCCAAAGAGCCATTCAATTGTGAAAATAAGAGAGCTTTAAAGGAAATCTTCATTCAAAGTTATATTGAAACACAGTTCTGTGTTTGTCTTTTCCACTCCTCTCTAAAGAGACTAAATCACTTGTTTAGACAGTTGTTAGAAAGTGAAAGACTGGTATTTGTCTTATGCCCATAAGCCATTTGCTAGGTGCTTGCAAAACAAATCTATTTAGTTTCAAATACATCTGCTACACACACAGCTAGTCAGGAAAGTTAAATTTTCTCACATTTGACTTCCTGAATTCTATTCAAACTTCAAAGAGACTATATTTCTTTAGAAACTCAGCATGACTTTCATTTGAAAAAAAAAAATAGAGCAAATCTTCCAAAGATTATTTATGCAGAGGTTTGCCCAACAAAAACCATTTTTTGTTTACTATTGATCCAGCAGAGAAGGAACCCTGGTGTCCTTGGAAAGAGCATTGGACTTGGAATAGAAACCTATATTAAAATTCTGGTTCTGAGGAACTCCTATGACTTTGGGTAAGTCTTTGAACCTCAAGTTTCTCATCTAAAAATAGGAGATAGTAACACTTGCCCAAGCTACCTGTAATAGGACAAAGTTGCCCCAGCTGATTGATTGACCTCACCTTCCCAGGGTCAGCTTCCTTCCCCACACCTTCAAAAATCAGGGGTAGACCCAGAACAAAGCTGCCCCTGGGACCTCTGATTGGCCCTTACTTCCCTGACCAACTTCTGGATCATCTAGGTTCATACAATGCCCCAGACAAGTGAAATCTGGGCCACTCAGACTTGGTAGGTGCCTAAAACTACCTGAGTTTCTGAACACTAATAACCTAATGACCAGATGTCTGTAGAGATGGTGATGAGGGGGTCACTCACATCCAGAAAAGCTAAATGCCAGTGTGTACTTACTGTACATTCTTACTAAGTGCCATTACATCCTTGTTGCTATTCTCATTATGTTAGGGCAAAGTAATCCTCCTTTGTTAAATATTCAGTTACTTTTGGGTGCCTCATTTCATATCAACATGGAACCTGAAATAAGAGAATGCTGGTGTTAGAGCCATGCCCACAGTACTACCTCACTGGGCTACTCTGAGGAAAGCATTCTGTCATATAAATGTGAATTATAATTAATAGAGAGTATGAAAAGTGGTGTCCCCAGAGAGAGCTGACCTTTTCTGGACTTTTTTTAGTCTAGATCTGTGAGTTGGTGCAGTGTATTAGGTAGCATTTATTAAGTACTATACCTACTAGGTGCCAGGCACTGTGCTAAATGCTGGGAATACAAGGAAAGGCAAAAGGCATTCCCTACTCTCAAAGAGCTCACAGTCTAATGGGAGAGATAACAGGAAAACAACTACATACAAACAAGCTAAGATAAGTTGGGAGTAGTCTCAGAGGGAAGGCTCTAAGATTAAGAGGAGCTGGATCCTTTCAGAAAGAGGGATTTGAGCTGAAACCTGAAGGAACATAGGGAAGCCGGGAGGTAGAGATGAGAGAGAGATAGTTGGGATAGCCAGCCTTAAAGTGAAAACATTTGGAGTAGGGAGATGGTGTGAGCTCCATGAGGAACAGTAAGGAGGCAGTGTCATGGATCACAACATACATGGAGGGCAATAAGGTTTAAGAAGACTGGAAAGATAGGAAGGGGCCAGGTGTAGGGAGTTGCTTCTCACCAGGTTGTCAATTGTTCTATAATTTAGTTCTACCCAGGACACTAAAAGGCTAAATAGTTTTCCATTCTTGCACAGCATGTGCCAGGTGGGATTTGTACCCAGGTCTACCTGAATCACTCACGGGTCAGCTTTCTATCAGACCACTGCCTTTCTAAAGCTGTTACCCACCTTTATGTGATGATTTGAGAAGTATCACAAGGCCCTGTCTGTTCAAAAAAACATTGCCCACTATCCCATCATATCAATGGTTCCCTTCTTTCTGACCCAAAAGTCCTAATGAAGAATCATTCCACTGCATTAGACCATCAAAATGGGGGCATTGTCACTGTAGGAAAAGGACACTGTAGGAAAAGAAACAGTGGTGGCAATAGTTCCCTTCCACTTACATGCACCTCAGCACTGGTTAATTAGCCAAGCTAGCTAATTGTTATTTTCAGTTTGAAATATGAATGAGCTATTGCTTAAAGAACTAAGTTGCTCATATTCAAGCAGAAGGAAACAAGTGCTTATTAAGCACCTACTATGTGCCAGGCACATAGTGTGCTAAGGGCTTTACATATATTATCTCATTTAATTCTAGCAAGAGTCCTGTGATGTAGATGTATAACTTCCATTTTGCAATAGGAGAACTAAAGCAGAGGTAACTTTCCAAGAATCACACAGCTAGTGAGCATCTGAGGTGGGATTTGAACTCAGATCTTTCTCACTCCAGGCCCTCTATGCACTATGTCACCTAACTGCTTCTGAAAGAAAGAAGCTGAAAAACTATTGTTCAGAGATGTTAGAAAAGGACCAAACATTCTGCACTGGGCAATGTTGGGTTGGATAATAAATGTTTTTTGGGTGATTGATTGATAAGTGACATCTAAGATGAACTGTAAGTTTGTGGGATTTCTTCATTTAACAAACACTTATTCATAGGGATAACAGGCATGAAAAGGCAGGACATGGCAAAGATAAGTTTTACTTGATCAATCAGAAGCAGAAATGCCTGGTGGCAAAGCCGGAAGGAGTTTGACCACATTCCCACAGTTAACATAGAACAAACAGGGCTTTGTCCTGAGGCACCAGCAGCTGGGAGCCAAGGACTGATCCTCCCCAGGAAGGAGGACTTCCGTAGTTCTCCATGGTTACAGTGGAGTGTAACACTGTGCCACAGTCCTTCACCCCCCTCGCCACAGGACTCTGCCCCCTCACAGCACAACTACACCCACAGTGAGACTCTTCTTTGTGCTACCATCCTCCAAATCTACACCTGGCTATCCTCTGTGCTGTTGTCACATATACCACCAGCAGCCCCAGCTGAAGTTGTCCTAGGAATTGTATTTTGCTTATTCCCTACTTCTTCCAGAACTAGCTCATACCTATAAGCAGAATAGGAGGAAATGGGATATGATGAAGGGCAGGGAGATTGAGCATCAGTAAAAGATGTTCCTTTCTAAGAGTATTCCAAATTTTGAGTTTAGTCCAGGGGTGGGAAACCTGCAGACTTGAGGCCTCATGTGGCCTTCTAGGTCCTTGGGTACAGCCTTTTGACTGAGACCAAGTTTTACAGAACAAATCCTTTTATTAAGGGGATTTGGATTCAGTTAAAGGGCCTCACTTGAGGACCCAGAGGGCCACATGTTGCCTCGAGGCTGCAGGCTCCCCACCTTTGGTTTAGTCTCTACAATTTGTGATGGCTTATTGTTTAGCTCTTTCTTTTTTCCTAAAACCCTTTCACAGAAGAATGACTTTGTAAGAGCAATTAAGAGTCTGCCATTGTAATTTCAATTTTTAATTTTAATTATTGAATCATTTCTCTGGGAGAAATGAAACGCTAGTCCATTGGAATTCTAGCCCTCTATTCTTTAGGCTGCTTTCCTCTGATAACATGAAGAACATTTCTCAGATTCTTTTGGAGTTTGAATAACTTATATAGAGGGTTTTCAGGTAAAGAAATCTACTGAAAACAGACCTCCAAAACCATCAACCAAATTTGTATTTATAAACTTCATAAGGAGGCAGCATAATGCAGTGCAAAGAATTGGGTTTTAGAGTCAAGGGTACTGGGTTCAAATTCCAACTCTATCAGTGTGACCTTGGACAAAACAATTAACCTCTCTGGGCCTTTGTTCCTCATCCAGCCAATGAGGTTGTTAAACCATATGACTTTTATGTTTCCTTCTAGCTTACAGTCTAAGATCCTGTCATCCCTCCATGCCATAGTCATTACTGAACAAAAAATGGATTGAGAAAAGTAGTTTTCCTCATTTCTAACTAGCTCAAAGTTTTTCCAAGTTTGAATATATGCCACACCCAGCAGTCCATTCTTAGTTCCTCAGGGGTAAGTCAGAAGTCTTCATGATTGAGTTGACCTAAAGGCTGATGCATTTGGATTTGGAGTCTTCTCTGTAACTTGAGCATTTGGCTTCAGTCAAATTCCTGGCTTGCATATATTTCTTTTGCCTCCATGAAAGAGGGAGGCTAAGATAAGCTCTGCTTTAGTTACAGAAGACAAAGTAATCAAGTGTGTGCTCAGTTAGCATTTTAAATGTGCAGTGTTCATTGAGGCTGAATAAGAAAGAGCAAGTTGAAACCCTTGTAACCATGGTTCCTTGTAAAAGGAATCACATTGATAACCTAGAAAAGCAGGCATGGAATTCTGCCAGTCCTACAAACTCAATTTATTTGTATAAATTGCAAATGATAACCAGAGAAAAGAAACAGGCAGAGCAAATGTGAAACTCCCATTTTGTTTTCCTCAAGGCTACATGGGTGTTGAAAATCAAATAAAATTCAGAGGATCTTTTTCTTTCCTTGGGCTATGGGGGTGAGAGTCAGGATGGGTAATGGAGTCCAGGCTTGAAATTCAATTGTTTTGGGGAACTCCTGGGGTAAAAATTCATTCTATTAATATGGAGGAACAACTCTATTAGAGTCAAAAAAGTTGATTGGGGCCTTGAAGGTAAATGATTTGCCTAAGGCCACACAGCTAGCATGTGTCAAAGGAAGGATTTGAACTCAGATCTTCCAATTCCAAAAAGTATCTGCTATATCATGCTGCTTCTCTAAAATATCTTAGTAGGTGTTTTGTTTTAAAGAGTAAAAATGAAGTTATAGGAGATCAGTCTTGGAAGTCTTATTATACTCTCACCAGACATGGTCCAGGACCCGATATACGGATGCTAAGACTCTCCTTGCCTGTCCCCAACCCACATTTGGAGCTGAAGCAGGAAGCAGCAGGGACAATAAGTTATCAGTCAGCTTAAACTGTCAGTAAGGGAATTGTGCATGCTGGTGGTAAAGGTGCTAGGTTGAGCTTCATTAAGCTTGAAGATACTCTCTACCACTGACAGAATTCTAGACATAAAAGACAAGTTTATGAACAATTTGAACAAGAAGCAGCAATCACTAAGAGCCAGAATGGCTTTATCCAGAACAGGTCACCCCGGATCAACTAAACTTTTTTTTTTTTTGCTTTGATGACTCGACTGGTATAGAGCAGCTACGTGGCACAGGCCTGGAGTCGGAAAGACTCATCTTCCTGAGTTCAAAACTGACCTCAGACATTTACTAACTGTGTGACCCTCAGCAAGTTTGCTTCAGTTACCTCATCTGTAAAATGAACTGGAGAAGGAAATGGAAACCACTTTAGTATCTCTGCCAAGAAAACCCCAAATGGAGCCAGGAAGAGTAGGACATCACTTAAATGTTGAAGAAGATGTGGGAAAATGGGAACACTACTGCATTGTTGATGAAGTTGTGAACTGATCCAATCATTCTGGAGAGCAATTTGGAACTATGTCCACAGGGCTATACAACTGTGCATACCCTTTGATCCAGCAATACCACTACTAGATCTGTATCCCAAAGAGATCATAAAAAAATGGAAAAGGACCCACATGTACACAAATATTTATAGCAGCTCTTTTTGTGGTAACCAAGAATTAGAAATTGAGGGGATACTCATCAATTGGGGAATGGCTGAACAAGTTGGAGTATATGAATGTAATGGAATACTATTGTTCTATAAGAAATGATGAACAGGCTGACTTCAGAAAAACCTGGAAAGACTTGTATGGTCTGATGCTGAGTGAAGTGAGCAGAACCAAGAGAACGTTGTACACGGTAACAGCAACATTGTTTGATGACCAACTTTGATAGACTTAGCTCTTCTCAGCAATGCAAAGGTCTAAGACAGCTCCAAAAGACTCATGATGGAAAATGCTATCCACATCCGGAGAAGAACTATGGAATCTGAATGCAGATCAAAGCATACTATTTTCTCTTTTTTTATTTGTTTATTTTTTCTTTCATGTGTTTTTTTTTCCTTGTGTTCTGATTCTTCTTTCACAACATGACTAATGTGGCAATATGTTTAATATGTTTGTACATGTAAGCCTATATCAGATTGCATTCTGTCTTGAGGGAGGAAGGGACATAGGGGGAAAATTTAGAACTCGAAATCTTATGAAAGTGAATATTGAAAACTAAATACATGGAAAAGAGTAGGACATCACTGAAATGACTGGACAATAACAGCAACAGACTTGACTGGTAGATCAGTTAAATAGTCCTTTGTTTTCAGGAAAGCATTTGATAGTTTCTTGTGGATGTGATGGAGACATGACAAACAATAGCACAGTTAGGTGATTTCACAGCTAGTGAAATAACCAGATGGAGTTGCCCTTAACAACTGGTGGTGAGGCATCTTCCTTTCAGGGTTGTGAGGATCTAATGATAGATTTGTATAAGCACTTAGCAGAGTGCCCAGCACATAACAGGTCCTATGTAAAAGCTTATTCCCTTCCTCTTCTCTTAACAGATCAATGTAAACCTACATAGAAGTCTCTAGTGAAGTACTCAAGGGGTCTGTGCTTTTTGTAATTGTTTAGTCATGTCTGACTCTTCCTGACCCCTTTTGGGGTTTTCTTGGCAAAGATACTAGCCTGGTTTACCATTTCCTTCTGTAGCTCATTTTACAGATGAGGAAACTAAGGCAAATGGGTTGAAATTAATTGTTTAATTAAAAAACAAATGACTTGCCCATGGTCACACAGCTCATAAGTGTCTAAAGCCAGATTTGAACTTGGGTCTTCCTGACTCCAGGCCCAGAACTCTATCCACTGTACCACCTAGCTGCCCAATAGCCTGTACTACACAAAATTTTTATCAATGACTTGGATTAAGTCATCAATGCCATGTTTTCACCTTTACAGATGGCACAAAGCTGAGAGAGCTAGCTAATACATTGGATAATAGAGTCAGGATCCAAAAAGAAAAAAAGCCAAATCAAATAAGAATAAATTTAATAGGGACAAATGCAAAGTCTATACTTGGTTTTAAAGAAGTCAGCTTCACAAGGAAGGAAACAAGCATTTATTAAGTACTGTCTATGCACCAGGCATTTTAGAAAAATCTCAATTTATCCTCACAACCCTAGGAGGTAGTCACTATTATTATTCTCTTTTTACAGATGTAGAAATGGAGAAAAGTAGAGGTTAAGTGACTTTCCAGGGTCACATGACTAGTAAATGTCTGATACCATATTTGAACTCATGTCTTCCTATCTTGAGGCCCAACAGTCTATCCACTATACCACCTAGCTGCTTCATCACAAGTGCAAGATTAGATGGATCTGTCTATAAAAGAGTTAATTTAAAAACAATTTGGGAGTTTTAGAGTAGTGCAAGGCTAATATATGTTAATGACCTACTGGTCATGGTAGCCAAAACAAGTAATGCTTTCGTTTAGATTACGTTCAAAGAGACAGTGTCCAAAACAGATGTGTTTCTCTTCTTGTTGCACTCTGCCCTAGTCAAACCACATCTGAAATATTATGTTCAGTCCCCAGTGCTGCTTTTTAGAAAGAACACCTATACAATTAAATGAATAAAGAAAATGGTGGTCA
Source organism: Vombatus ursinus (assembly GCF_900497805.2). NCBI lineage: Eukaryota > Metazoa > Chordata > Mammalia > Diprotodontia > Vombatidae > Vombatus > Vombatus ursinus. Next base: position 5,377,985 of record NW_020949613.1, read on the forward strand.
AGATGGAGAGGATAGGAGAGACCATGATAAATGAGGATTAGTTGAAGGAACAGGCTTTTCCATTTAGAAAAGAAACAACTTATTGTTAATAGGAGACCTGTTTTCAAGCACAGACTGTAAAGGGATGATTAAGGCAGAATTGCCTAGAAGTAATGAGTGAAATTTGTAGAGGCAGATTTAAGGTGTGATTATAAGGACCAAGTAGATGAAGAATGAACATTACCCAAATTGTAACATATGATTGGATAGGCAGTCCACTGAGTTCTACCTGCACCAATATATCTCATATAGATGCCACAACTAGATAGCAATATGGGCTAAAATTAAATGGAAAGAGAGCAGGATGGATCACCTTGGTATGGATCACCCTTAGAAAAGCTTTATTGCTCTCAATTTGCTAGCTACCCTGAAGGTACATTTTTTTTAACAGCGTTTTCCCAGTGGAGAGGTAGCCTGGCATAGCAAGTAAATATAGAGCTAGTCTTAGAGTCAGGAAGATTTGGGTTCGTTTCACCTAGGATACATACTGTCTGTATTCAATGCAATCTAATAAACATTTATGAAACACCTACTATGTGCAAGTCACATAACCTTTCAGTATTTGCAGGCAACTCTGAAGACTACAACTTGGAGAGCAGATGCTGACTTGCATTGCTAGAGAGAGTTTCTTCACCAGGAGCTACCTAGACCAGTGAAGTCAAAGGTCCAGTAAAAATGTTCCCTCTAGTGATGTTTTATGGTTGCAAGTGATTGAATGCTATAGTTTCATAAGAATCAAATTTTCAAGTGACCCAGATGAAAGCTCCATGATTAGGGTAAATAGATCACAGCATATTACCAGCAAGGCTTTGAGAATAAGAAATAATGCAAAAGACACCATTATTAAGGCTCTGAAAGTGACTTGGAAATGTGCGGACCAGTCATTTAGTAAAAGTAGGAACAGCAAATGGATAACCGAGTGTTGTGCTGGTACCCACAATATATAAAAGGACTCAAAAGAAGCTCTCCAGTATTTGGGTAGGTTTTCTACTGAGTGTTTATAAAAGGAAATATATTAAGGAGGAAAAGTGGGCATGGGTGGACTATTACTTGCACTGGTGGAGGATATACCCACATGTATGAGATCAAGACTTCTTTGGACTAACAACATAAATAAGGAAAAACAACCCCATCATTCAGATGCCATCAAATGCAGCCTGATGACCACTTGTTGGAGATGTTGTTAGATGGGTTTCCTGTTGGATGTGTTGAACTAGATGACTTCTGAGATCCCTTCCAACTCTAAGGCTCTGAGTCACTTGATCCTGCATGAGTCTGTCTCCAATTATAAACCTATCAACAAAGCCTATGAGTAAATGACTAGCTGTGTGACCCTGGGTAAGTCACTTAAATCTCTGTTTGTCTCACTTTCCTCCGTTGCAAAAATGGAGATAATAAAAGCACCTACCTCTCAGAATTGCTGTCAGGATCAGATGAGATAATATTTGTAAAAGTGCTTAACACAGTCTCTGGCATATAGTAGGTATTATATAAATGCTTATTCCCTTCCTCCCTCCCCTCGTGAAAGAGTTATGGTAAGTGTAATGATCCTTTGGGAACAGGTAGTATTTGGAAGTCCCACCCTCTTTTTTTTTTTTTAACCTCATGCCACAGGTCTAGGCCTAACAGGCATCCAGCCTTGACAAACATAGTGAAGTCATTCTGATTTTGCAGAGTTCAGTAGAAGGTCAAGAGCTGCGCAGTTCACTCAACCTCATTACAGGCTATTTGTGGAAAGCTTACTGTATGTTTTCATTAAGAGACGACCATGAGCCTCAGAAAATTAAACACACTGTCTCATGTTTAAAGGGTCTCTATAATAAACAAGCAACATAAGAACAAGATGAAAATATTGAAATGAACAGTTCATTGGAAAGGAGATGAGCTGAGATGTCAAACTAAAAGCATCCATAAATAAGCATTTAGTTAAAGCCAAAATGTACAGGATTATTGAAATGTCAGGGCAGCTTTCTTAAATTTACAGGCACAGAGAAATTGATTCTTCCCGAGCAATTCATTTACTTTCTAGCCAACCACAGACAATCCAGTAATCCATGAAATTGTTTCTGGAGGGGAAATATTGCCCATGTCACACAGACTATGCATCATACTCTGGAGTTCTAGCGGTTTTTGTTTTGGTTTTTGTTTTAAGTAAGAAAGAAGAGGTGCCATTAAAATTTAAGGATGTTGTTCTGTGTCTTGGTTCACTGAAACTGGGAATTTGATTGAAATATCTTCCTTTCTACTTACAGTACAAGAACCATTTTTCAACAACTAAAATTCAGTTTGTCTTAAAGGACACTAAGAGTAAATAGGACAATTAAATCAACAGGCACTTCTTTGGAGTCTTTTGTTGTTGTTGCCTCTACTTCAGGAATTTGAGTAAAAATAGTGTATTTAGACGCTCAGTGAAGAGTGCTTTTAAAAAGTTGAGACCACCTGCTAGGCAATGAAATTTCCCTTTATCATGGAAACACCTTCAGGCACAAGAAAAATAGCAATGCTTTAATATATTCATTTAAAATATAGTCTACAGATGAATTTCTGCGGTGAGTCACTTCTGTCTGCTCTCTATAGATTAAGTGGCATCGATGTAGATCAATCCTTCAGTGTCTTGACTATAGGCCACAAATACACAAATGTGATCTTCAAGGCACTCCAGTCTAAGGCTGCCATCCAACCTAAAGAAATTAACTTAGGTTGTCTCTTGCCGATGTCAAAACGACTGGACGATTGGGCCAATTCACTTAATCATATTCTTTCAAAAGACAATCCACTGACTTGTATTAATTTACAATCTGCTAGTCTTCTAACACTTTCCTAGGCATGGTGGACAACATGAAAACAGTGATAATAATAATCTCAACTCACGTTTAGACAGAACTTTAGTGGATTATTTTTATTTCCTGGGTTGCATGAAACCAGAAATTATCTGGTAGATTCAAGATTTGAGGAATCTCCCTTGACCAGCATACTGAGTGGAACACCTGGAATAAGCTTATGGGAGGATGCGGACAAAAGTCACACAGGATAGGAGGGTTTCTGTGGATGAGTTGCAATCTGTAACTTTAGGGAAAAAAAGCAAATCTAAATTGGTGAGATTACAGATTCATTTGAGTATTTAGTGGATCACCAAATAATAATCTTAAGAATTAGAAGTAAATCCAGAAGACGTCTAGTTCAGTTTACTACCCCTTTAAAATTCAGGAATCCTTACTCCTCACTCCCACAGAATCCTTGACAGTTTATTGTGTAGCCTCTATATGACATGGTCCTTAGCCTCAAGGAGCTGAGGAAAAAGATGAAATGCTTTAAAGAACATACTAACAACACATGTTAAGGAATCTGTAAAAATGTCACCCTGGCAAAAATGAAGGGAGCAGTGGGAAAGAAGTTTGAAATAAGTAGAGTGGGACTAAGTTGAAGAAGGCCTTAAATTCTGAATCATTCTCTTGACTCTTCTCCAATTCCACTGTAAGGGACAGATCCCCAGACCTTAAATTTCTCTCTGGACACCTCCCATCTCCCTTCTGTCTACTAAGAAGTGGACCTAGAGTGGAGACCCGTGTTGAAATTCTGGCTCTGACACATGGTAACTGTGTGGCCTTGGGCAAATTGTTTTCCCTCTTTGTACCTGTTTCATCCTTTGTAAAATCAGAGGGTTAGAAACAGTTTTGGAAGTTTGGAAATAGTTTTGAAAGCTATGAAGTTTGCCTGACAAGGCTGCTGTGAGAAAAGCACTTAATAGACTTTGAAATGTGCTTCTAATAACAAGGTTTTATTTTTTTTCCTTTCTTGCTGGTCTCCCACAGAGCAAGATTGAGCCCCAGATATCATTCACATCTTACTTTTAAACTCTACAATGGCAGAATTAATATAATCACCATATTATTGGAGAAGAGATTTATCAAAGTACTCATGGGTCCCATGAAAATCTTGGATTGGATAACAAAAATGAGGTTTATGACTGAACACATTATCAAATCATTTGATAAGATGATGATTGTGTTTCTTCATTACGACCAAATAGTGCAACTGGTTAAAATTTGCTTGAGATGCAATGCCTACATGGGATTTTCCCCTTCTAATTCATCTCGTCATCTAAACCAGCAAACTAAGTATAAAACCTCTACTCATGATTTCTTTAGTACCTAACTTACCCATAATAGTAGGTCAGTGTGGCCTTCACCAGGGCATTATCTCATCTGGCCTGTCTCCCAGATTTCTGTCCACCCACACCCAAATTGAATCTTTTTTGGAATTTCCTTTTTTTTACAGCTTAAACTACACTACACTTTAGGCACGACCTAACACTGGAAAAACCTCAGCAAACCATCTCACCCATCACCCCATTCCTAACCCCAACAGTACTGTCAAGAATTTGTTGATTTTCTCTATTTCTGTAGTGGCATCCATAGCACATTTATTTCTATGAGAAATCTGTGGCTACCCTCCACTCATTCTAAAATATTAAATCTACTGAATATAATAAAGTAAAAATAACTCATACACACACTTATCTAGATTTTCTGAAAGACTTGATTAAAAAAAATATTTTTTGTGTCTGTAGTTGCAATCAACTCCAATATCGGTAGGTCTAAGGTCTCATTGATGTGAGTATGCCCTCCAAGGGTGCAGATTTCACCCATCAAGGTCAGCTTATTCTTTGACTATGTCCTCCCCAAAATTTGCCACAGGGGTTCTACCCAAGTAATGAACTAGTCATCCTAATTTCCAGCTCTATGCAAAGACATCAATTGGTCTTATGCAGAGAGCACAAAATACTAGAAATTCAGTTGAAAAACAAAAAATTGCTCATTAGCCATCCTCTAATGTTACTGAGTTGAAGGAGGATGACCAACTTCTGCAAGCCTCATGACTTTTTTTTCTGAGACCTGGTTTCCCTATTTTGTCAAGGCTGGAAGTGCAGTGGCCACTCACAGGCCTAATCCCAGTTCTGTGTTGATTGGCACAGAATCCGACTTGCTCTATTTCCAACTGTGATTGATTTGTCCTTCCTTAGGCAACGTGGTAGTCCCTCCACTTCCAGGGACTCAATAAATTGGTGCTATCACATTAGTATAGACACCTGGTCATCTTTACCCCCCAACTGTGGCTCAGAACTCTGGACCTTGAGTGATTCCCCTGGCCACAGCCTTCCCAGGAGTAGGGATTATAGGCATGATCCACAGTATGCAGCTTAAATAACTTCTAAACCAAACTACAACATCATCCTTGGGACCAGAATATTAGTATAGATATAGCAATAACCAGTTGTAAACCCTGGATTAGAAAAACAGAACCCAGGAATGGCAGCAAAGAACTGCATATTGATCAAAGGACTATGGGAAAACAGCTAACTCCCCGCTCCCTTTCCTTTCCCATAGCATCTTTCTTGAGCCCTAGTCACTAGCAGGAGAAGAAAGTCCAGACCTTCAAGAAAGATTGAGGAGGTGAAGAGGAGAAAAATACAGTGTAAGTCTTACTGAACCTATCTTTTCCTCATATCACCCTCAAGCCACTGGAAAGCTACTATATTATTATTTGTCCTCATTCATTTGGTAAGTATTTATTCAATGTGTAGAGAGGAAGTCATTTGGGGATTTGCAAAGTTTGGACAAACATAGTCCCTGCCTTCAAGAAGCCTACAGTCTAGCGGTCATTAGGTACAAAAGCAGAGACTAAAATTCACATTATATGATAATTATAGTAGAGAACTTCATAACAAAGTTCTATATGAATAAGCACACACTTCTCTGCTCCTTTGAGTATAGTTGCCTGGTATCTTAAAGGCCTGAGCTTACGCCAGAGCTATTGGGGTCTATAGTAGTGGCCCCAATCTACAACAGTGAGGTGGTAGTGACTTCATGAGATTGGGCCACATGGCTGGAGGACGCGTGGTCCTTTCTGAATATTTAGTAAAGTCTCAAATTTCTAACCACGCTACTGCAGAAGTTAGTTATGAATGATGATAATGCAGCCATTTTTTAAATATCTCACTATGGTGTAGAGGTGACACTTGAGTTCTCATAAGTTACATTGACAGAAAAAAAATCTCCACAGGGTCTGAAAAAGTTAAATATTAGCCAAGTAACACACCGTGTTTGCTGCCAGAAGGTTGATACAGTGAAATATGGAAAGGTTTTCACTATGAGATTAGTCATGAACAGATGGATTCTTTGGCCAAAATGAGTAATATAAAGAATACAATTAAAAGTGTCCCTCAGAAGGCTCTCTGAGGAAGGGAAAAGAGTTAAGTGATATATTTGGAAATGAAGGTGACATGATATAAAAACAAAAGGATTTATGAGATACATTGGATCAAATGCTAGACTTGGAGTCAGGAACACTTGGGTTTGAATTCTTCCTCTAATACTGACTAGCTGTATAATTATGGAAAGTCACTTTACCTACTTAAGCTTCAGTTTACTCAGCTGTTAAGTTAGCAGGATGCACTAAATCATGGGTTCCTTTAGTGTAGTTTATTTTCTATCCTGCAACTTTGCTAAAATTGATAATTGTTTGATTAGTTTTTTAATTGACTCTCTAGAGTTCTCTAAGTAAACCAACATATCATCTGTGAAAAGTGATAGTTTTGTTTCCTTATTGCCTATGCTTATTCTTTCTGTTTCTTTTTCTTGTCTATTCGTTATAGCTAACATTTCTAGTACAATATTAAATAGTAATGGCAATAATGGACATCCTTGCTTCACCCTACTTATTGGAAAGGTTCCATTAAAGATAGTGCTTGCTCTTAGTTTTGGGTAAATATTACTTACCATTTTAAGAAAGGGTCCATTTATTTCTATGCTTTCTAGTGTTTTTAATAGGAATCAGTGTTGTATTTTGTCAAAAGCTTTTTCTACATCTATTTTTTAAAAATTTTGTTCATTTTTATTTTTAATTTATGAAATAAAACAAGTATTTTCATGATATAGAGTAAAAAAGGTAATTTCACATAAAATGGCACATTATGTACAACTTGCTATTCCTTTTAAACACATCACAAATTTATCATGTAAGTTTCTTTTTTTTCTTCCCTCTCTACCCCCTCCCTATCCTAGACATGGCTATCTATTCTACATCTATTGATACAACCATATTATTTTTGTTATTTTTATTATTGATGTGAGCAATTGTGTTTATAGTTTTCCTAATGTTGAATAAGCCCTACATTCCTGATATAAATCCAGCCTAGTTATAGTGTATGATTATTGTGATTAACTGCTATAATCTCCTTGTTAGTATTTTCTTTAAAAATTTTTGCTTTGATGCTCATTAGAGAAATTGATCTATAGTCTTCTTCCTCTCCTCCCTATCCTCTCCTTCCTGTTTTAGGGATCAAAACCATATTTGCATCATTAAAAGAATTTGGTAGGACTCTTCTGCCTATTTTTCTTTTTTTAATAATATATTCCCCAATTACATGTCATAACAATCTTTACCTATTTTTCAAAGGGTTTACTATAAGAATTAATTGCTTTTTAAATGTTTGGTAGAATTCACTTGTAAATCCATCTGCTCCTGGGCCTTTTTCTTAGAAAGCTCATTTATGGTTTGTTCAATTTCTTTTTCAAAGATAAGCTTGTTTAAATATTCTATTTCCTCTTCTGTTATCCTGGGCAGTTAAAATTTTGTAAATATTCATTCATTTCATTTATATTATGAGTTCTATTGGCATATAGTTGGGCAAAATAACTCCTAATAATTGATTTAATTTCATGTTCATTGGTTGTCCATTTGCCTTTTTCATTTTTTATACTTGCAATTTGGTTTTCTTTCTTTAAATCAAAATTTGCTATTGTTCAATCATTCAGTCATGTCCAACTCTTCATGACCCCATGAACTATAGCACACCAGGCCCTTCTATCCTCCACTATCTCTCAAAGTCTATCCAAGTTGATGTTCGTTGTTTCCATGATACTATCTATCCATCTCATCCTTTGCTATTCTCTTTTCCTTTTGCCTTCAATCTTTCCCAATATCAGGGTCTTCTCCAGTGAGTCCTGCCTTCTCATTATGTGGTCAAAATATTTAAGCTTCAGCTTCAGTATTTGATCTTCCAGGGAATAGCCTATATTAATTTCTTTATGTAAGGACTAATTTGACCTCCTTGCTGTCCAAGAGTCTCTCAAAAGGCTTCTCCAGCACCACAATTTGAAAGCATCAATTCTGTGGTATTCAGCTTTCCTTAGCGGTACTGGAAAAACCATAGCTTTAATTATACAGAACTTTGTCAACAAGGTGATTATCTCTGCTCTTCAGTATGCTGTCCAGTTTTAGAAAGAAAGCTTTCCAAGGAGCAAATATTTTTAATTTCATGGCAGCAGTCATTGTCTGCAGTGATCTTTGAACCCAAGAATATAAAATTCTTTTCTCTCTGTTTACCAGGAAGTGATGGGACTAGTTGCCAAGATCTTAGGTTTTTTGGTTGTTGGTTTTGGTTATTTTTTTTTTATGTTAAGCTTCAAGCCAGCTTTCTTTCACTCTCATCAAGAGGCTTCTTAATTTCTCTTCACTTTCTGCTATCAGAGTGGTATTGTCTGCATATCTGCGATTGTTGATATTTCTCCTGACAGCCTTAATTCCAGCTTTTGATTCATCCAGCCTGGCATTTTGCATGGTGTACTCTGAATACAAGTTAAATAAAGTGAAAAGATATAGCCTTGTCATAGTCCTTTTTCAATCTTAAGCCAATCAATTGTTCCATTTTTGGTTCTAATTGTTGCTTCTTGGCCCACATACAGGTTCCTCAGGAGGCAGGTAAGATGATCTGGTATTCCCATTTCTTTGAGGACTTGCCACATTTTGTTTTGATCCTCACAATAAGAGGCTTTAGTGTAGTCAATGAAGCAGAAGTAGATATTTTTCTGAAACTCCCTTGCTTTTTCCATAATCCAGCAAATGTTGGCAATTTAATCTCTAGTTCCTCTGACTCTTCAAAAGCCAGCCTGCTCTTCTAGTAATGCTTGGTTCGTATATTGCTGAAGCCTAGCTTGCAGAATATTAAGCATAACTTTGCTGACATGTGAAATGAGAGCAATTGTTCTATAACTTGAACTTTCCTTAGCATTTGCCCTTCCTTAGAACTGGGATTGTAAATTGATCTTTTCCAACCCAATGGCCACTGTTGTGTTTTCCAAATTTGCTGGCATATTAAGTGAAGCACTTTAACAGCATCATCTTTTAGGACAGTGTTGGGGACCTACAGCCTCAAGGCCACAAGTGGCCCTCTTGGTCCTCAAGTGTGACCCTTTGACTGAACTTCACAGAACAAATCCTTTAGGGTTTTAAATAGCTCAGCTGGAATTCTATCACCTCCACTTCCCTTCTTGTTAGCAATGCTTCCTAATGCCCACTTGACTTCATTCTCCAGGATGTCTGGCTCTAGAAGAGTAACCAAACCATTGTAGTTATCAGCAATGTTAAGACCTTTCTTATATAGTTCTTTTGTGTACTCTTGCCACCTCCTCTTAATTTCTTCTGCTTCTGTTAAATCTGTACCATTTTGTCTTTTATTGTGCCCATTTTTGAATGAAACTTTCCCATTATATCTCTAAGTTTCTTGAAGAAATCTCTTGTCTTTCCCATTCTATTGTTTTCTTCTATTTCTTTGCATTGCTTATTTAAGAAAACCTTCTCATCTCTTTGCTATTCTTGGGAATTCTGCATTCAGTTAGGTATATCTTTCTCTTTCTCCTTTACCTTTCACTTTCCTTCATTCCTCAGCCATTTGTAAAGCATCAGCAGAAAGCTCTTTCCTTTTTTCTTTTTCTTTTTCTCTTTCTTTCTTTTTTTGTGAGGTTAAGTGACTTACCCAGGGTCATACAGCTAGTAAGTTTCAAGTGTCTGAGGCTGGATTTGAACTCAGGTCTTCCTGACTCCAAGGCCAGAGCTCTATCTACTGCGCCACCTAGCTGCTCCCTTCTTTTTTCTTTGGAATATTTTCTTGTTATTGTTGCTGATGCCTCACAACTGTCCATAGTTCTTCAGGTATTTTATACCAGATCTAATCCCTTGAATTGATTCAACACCTCAATTTTATATTCATAAGGGATGTTATTTAGGTCATAGCTATGTGGTCTGATGATTTTTCCTTCTTTCTTCAATTTAAGTCTGAACTTTGCAATAAGAAGCTCATGATTTGAGCCATGGTCAGTCAGCTCCAGGTCTTCTTTTAAATAACTATATAGAGCTTCTCCACCTTTGGCTATAAAGTATATAATTAATCTGATTCTTATATTGACCATCTGCTGGTGTGCATTGTAGAGTTGCCTTTTGTGTTGTTGATGAAATGCTTTTATTCTCTGCCCTGCTTCATTTTGTACTCTAAGGCCAAACTCACCTGTTACTTCAATTACTTTTGATTCAATTACTTTAGCATTCCCATTCCCTGTGATGAATGTGCCACCTTTTTTGGTGTTATTGCTAGAAGATGTTGTGGGTCTTCATAGAACTGATTGGCTTTGTCCTCTTTGGCATCAGTAATTGGAGTATGGACTTGTATTACTGTGACATGGAATAGTTTGCCTTATATCTGAACTGATATCATTTATTCATTTTTGAAATTATACCCCAGTATGGCTTTTGTCACACTTTTATTGACTATGAGAGTTACTCCATTTCTTCTAAGGAATTCTTGCCCATAAAAGTATATGTAATGATCATCTGAATTAAACTCTCCCATTCCCATCCATTTAAGTTCACTGATACCCAAGATGTTAATGTTTAATATTTCCATGGTCTGTTTCACTACATCCCGCTTACCTTAGTCCATAGATCTTATATAGCAGGTTCCTATACAATATTGATCTTTACAGCATTGGATTTCCTTTCATCAACAGATGCATTCACTGCTGAGCTTCCTTTTGGCTTTGGCTCAGCTGCTTCATTAGGTGTGCAACTTCTTGTAGTTGTCCTCTGCTTTTCTCCAGTAGTGTACTGGACATCTTCCGACCTGAGGGGCTCATCTTTTGATGTCATCTCTTTTACCATTTTAGTACTATCCATGGGATTTTCTTGGCAAAGATACTGGAGTGGTTTGCCATTTCCTCAGACAGTAGATCACCTTTTGTTAGAACTCTTCACTGTGACCTGCTCGTCTTGGATAACCCTGCAAAGTATAGCTCATAGTGTCATTGAGCTATGCAAGCCTTTCTGCCATAATAAGGCAGTGATCCAGAGGAATAAAACAAATTAGCCAATGGTTTATCTCAAGGGTGGGGGACCTGCAGCCTTGAGGCCACATGTGGCCCTCTAGGTCCTCACCTTAATAAAAGGATTTGTTTGGTGAAGTTTGGATTCAGCCACAGGGCCATACTTGAGGACCTAGAGGACGACTTGTGGCCTTGAGGCTGCAAGTCCCCCACCCTGAATTCATCTATTTTACTGGGTTTTTTCTTCATAAAACCAGATCCTAGTTTTACTTATTAGTTTAATGTGTGTGTTTTACTTTCAATTATATTAATCTCTTCTTTGAATTTCAGTATTTCTATTTTGGTGTATAATTGGAGATTTTTAATTTATTGTTTTCTAGATTTTTTTTATGTGTATGCCCAATTGGTTGATCTTCTTTTCTCTCTTTTATTAATGTAAGAGTTTAAAGATGTAAATTTCCCCCTTACTTCTGCTTTGACTGCCTTCCATAAATTATGGCATGTTGTCTTATTATTGTCATTATCTTTAGTGAAATTATTGTTTCTATTATATGTTCTTTAATTCATTCATTCCTTAGGATCATGTTATTTAGTTTCCAATTCTTAATATATGTTTCCAAGGCACTTTATTGAATGTAATTTTTATTGCATTATGGTCAAAAGGGTACATTTAATAATTCTGCTATTCTGCCTTTGTGAGGTTTTTATGCTCTAATACATGACCAATTTTTGTGAATGAGCCTGACCAAATGGTAAAAGTGGTCCAAAAGCATTCTCCAGTTTTTCTACTAACTCATAACCTACTCTTCTATCCTACCAGTTACACAAATAGATGGTCATACTCTTAATCTTGCCATTGCCCATGTGAAGTGAAACTTTACAACTGTGAAATTACCTTATGTCTTCATAATGTGTTGTCATTCTACCTCTCCCTCTCTTGAAATCCCAAACCCTGTTTTTCATCCTTACTGTGACCTCTAATCCCTTGAACCTTTAGTTCTTTCTCAGGCCATACCCCTTCACTGACTATACTCTCTTCTCTTGCACATCTTGGCCCATTACTAAATTAGTTCAACCAGACACTGTCTACTTCTCTTGGTACCCTTTCTCCCTTATCCTTTTGCTCACCTTGCCCTACCAAGTCAAAGCCCTACATTACTCCCACCTGTTGCTGCCTTCACTCCTACTCACACGCTGCTAAATGAAGCTGGAGAAAATCGTGTGACTGTGATTATAGGATTCACCCCAAATTTATATGTAATCTCACCTGGGTCCTCACTGCAGTAAGGCAATTCTTTTATAACTCCCTAATTGTCTTACTATCCCATTTTCCATGCAAATTTTCAAAAACTTTTTAATAATATTTTATTTTTAAATTTTATGTATAAAGACAACTTTAGCATTCATTTTTACAAAATTTTAAGTTCCAGATTTTTCTCCCTCCCTCCCTCCTCTCCTCTCTTCCTAAAATGGTAAGCAATTTAATACATTATATATGTGCAACGATGTAAAACATATTTCCATATTAGTCACAGTTGTGAAAGAAGAAGCAGACCAAAAGGAAAAATCATGAAAAAAGATAAAGAAAGTGAAAATAGTATGCTTAAATCTGTATTCAGAGTCCATCAGTTCTTTCTCTGGATATAGATAGCATCGTGAGTCCTTTGTGATTGTCTTGGATGATTGTATTGCTGAGAAGAGCTAAGTCATTCGTAGTTGATCATCACACAATGTTGCTCTTACTATGTACAATGTTTTCCTGGTTCTGCTCATTTCACTTTGTATCCTCTCCAACATTTATCATTTTCCTTTTTTTCATATTAGCCAGTCTGATAAGTATGAGGTGGTACCTCAGAGTTGTTTTAATTTGTACTTCTCTAATCAAAAGTGATTTAGAGCTCTTCTTCATATGACTATAGATAGCTTTGATTACTTCATCTGAAATCTGCCTTTGATGAATTTTGTTGTTATTTTTTCTAGCTCCATAAAATAATTTTTAGTAGTTTGATTGGCATGGCACTGAATAAGTAAATTAGTTTAGACAAAATTGTCATTTTTATTGTATTGGCTCAGCCTAACCCTGAGTCATTGATATTTTTCCTATTGTTTAGATCTGACTTTATTAGTGTGAAAAATGTTTTATAATTGTGTTCATATAGTTCCTGGGTTTGTCTTGGCAAGTAGAGTTCCAAATATTTTATATTGTTTATAGTTATTTTCAATGCAACTTCTCTTTCTGTCTCTTGCTGCTGGCCTTTTTGTTGGTCATATAAAGAAATGCTGATGATTTGTGTGGGTTTATTTTATATCCTGCAACTTTGCTAAAGTTGTTATTTATTTCAAGTAGTTTTTTAATTGATTCTCTAGGATTCTCCAAGTATACTACCATATCATCTGCAAAGAGTGATAGTTTTGTTTCCACATTTCCTATTCTAATTCCTTCAATTTCTTTTTTCTTCTCTTATTGCTATAGCTAACATTTCTGATACAGTAGTGGATAATAGTGGTGATGATGGGCATCCTTGCTTCTTCTCTAATCCTATTGGGAAGACTTCTAGCTTATCTCCATTGCAGATAATGCTTGCTGATGGTTCTAGATAGATACTGTTTATTTTAAGGAAAGCTTCCTTTATTCCTATTCTTTCTAGTGTTTTTGCTTGTTTGTTTGTTTTGGGTGTAGCAATTGGGGTTAAGTGACTTGCCCAGAGTCTCACAGATAGTGAGTATTATGATTCTGAGGCCTGATTTGAACTCAGATCCTTCTGACTCCAGGGCCCAGGGTTCTATCCACCCCTCTACCTAGTTGCCTCCCAACCACCCACAATGTTTTTAATAGAAATAGGTGCTGTATTTTGTCAAAGGCTTTTTCAGCATCTACTGAAATAATCATATGATTTCTAATAGTTATTATGCTAATAGTTTTCCTCATATTGAACCAACCCTGCATTTTTGGCATAAGTGCTACCTGGTATGATCCTTGTGATATATTGCTGTAATCTCCTTGATCGTATTTTACTTAAAATTTTTACATCAATATTCATTAGGGAAATTGGTCTATAATTTCCTTTCTCTGTTTTAGCCCTTTCTCTGTTTTAGCTCTTCCTAGTTTAAGTATAAGCAACATATTTGTGTCATAAAAGAAATTGGGTAGGACTTCACCTATTTTTCCATATAGTTTATATAGTATTGGAATTAATCATTCTTTAAATGTTTGGTAGAATTTGTTTGTGAACCCATCTGGTCCTGGGGGTTTTTCTTAGGGAGTTCATTGATAACTTGTTCAATTTCTTTTTTAAAAATGGGATTGTTTAGGTATTCTATTTCCTCATCTGTTAATCTAGGTAATTTATATTTTCATAAATATTCATTGATTTCACTCAGATTGTCAATTTAATTGGCATATATTAGAGTAAAATATTTCCTAGTGATTGCTTTGATTTCTTCTTCATTAGTGGTGCAAGAATTTAGAGAAATAAAATTTCCCCTAAGTACTACTTTGGCTGCATTCCATAAATTTTAGTATGTTGTGTCTTTGTTGTCATTCTCTTTAATTAAATTATTGATTGTTTCTATGATTTGTTCTTTGACCCACTTGTTCTTTAGGATTAGATTATTAGTTTCCAATTAATTTTTAATGTATCTTTCCACTGCCCTTTGTTGAATGCAATTTTTATTGTATTATAATATGAAAAGGATACATTTAATATTTCTTCCTTTCTACATTTGATTTTGAGATTTTTATGGCCTAATACATGGTACTGCTTAGAAAAGGTATGTCAATTTTATCTAGAGGTTTGTCATATTTAACTTTTCTAAGATTCTATTCACCCCCTTAGTTTCTTTCTTGTTTGTTTTTTTTTTGTTTGGATTTATCAAGTTCTGTGAGGGGACAGTTGTCCCCTACTAGTGTAGTTTTGCTGTCTATTTCTTCCTAAAACTCACTTAATTTCTCCTTTAAAAATTTGGATGCTATACTTCTTGGTGCACATATGTTAATATTGATATCACTTCATTGTCTGTACCTTTTTGAGATGGTTTCCTTCTTTATCTCTTAGTTCTATTTTTGCTTTTGCTTTGACTGAGATCAAGATTGCTGTCCCTGTTTTTTTTTTACTTCAGCTGAAGTATAATTGATTCTGCTCTAGCCTCTTCTCTTTATTCTGTGTGTGTCTCTTCCCTTTGTGTGTTTCTTGTAAACAACATTTTGTAGGATTCAGGTTTTTGGTCTACTCTGTTATCCACTTCTGTTTTATGGGAGAGTTTATCCCATTCACATTCACAGCTATGATTACTGACTGCTTATTTCCCTCCACCCTACTTTTCCTCCTGTTAATCTTCTCTCTCCTTTCACCCTTTCTCTCTTTACTAGTGTTATCCTTTTGTCTGCCCCCTTCCTCAGTCTGCCCTGCCTTCTGTCAGTCTTCTCCCCCACCCCCACTTAATCTCTTCCTGTTCTACTTCTCTGTAGGATAAGATAGAATTTTATACCAACTGACTTTGTATGCAATTCCCTTTTTGAGCCAATTCTTATGAGAGTAAGGTTCAAGTGATGCCTACCACCTGCCCTCTCATCTTCCCCTCCACTGTAATAGGTCTTTTGAACCTCTTTATGGGAAATAATTTACCCCATTCTACCACTCCCTTCCATTCCCAGTGTAATCATCTTTTTTATCCCTTAAGTAATATTTTTGTGTTATTTCCTCAAATTCACCTTAGACCCATACCCTTTGCCTATGTATATTCCTTCTAACTGCACTATTAGTGATATAGTTCTTAAGAATTACAGGTAACGTCTTCCCATGTAAGATGTAAATAGTTTTGCCCTATTGAATCTCATGTCTTTTGTTTCCTTTTTACTTTTTTATGCTTCTATTGAGTGTTGATATTGTATATCATTTTGTTGTTGTTCAGCTCTGGTCTTCTCCCTGTGGAAGTTTGAAATCCTTCTATTTCATTGAATGACAATTTTTTTCCCTTAAAGGATTATGCTCAAATAGGTGATTCTTGGTTGTAGTCATAGCTCCTTTGCCTCCTAGAATATCATATTCCATGACCTGCAATCCTTTAATGCTGCAGCTACTAAGTCCCATGCAATCCTGAGTGTGGCTACCTGATATTTGGATTGTTTCTTTTTGGCTGCTTGTAATATTTTTTTACTTGACCTGGTAATTCTGGAATTTGGCTACAATATTCCTTGGAGTTTTCATTTTGGGATCTCTGTCCCAAGAGGCAATCAGTGGATTCTTTCAATGTCTATTTTGCCCTCTGGTTCTAGGATATCAGGGTAATTTTCTTTGATAATTTCTTCAAGTATGATATCTGGGTCCTTCTTTTGATTATGGTTTTCAGGTAGTCCAATGATTCTTAAATTATCTCTCCTGGATCTATTTCCCAGGTTAATTATTTTTTCAATAAGGTATTTTACATTTTGTTCTATTTTTTTCATTCTTTTGATTTTGTTTGATTAATTTTTTATGTCTCATCTCCGGAGTCATTAGCTTCCATTCACCAATTCTAATTTTTAAGGAGTCATTTTTCTCAGTTAGCTTTTGTACCTCCTTTTCCATTTGGCCAATTCTACTTTTTAAGGAATTGTTTTCTTCAGTGGATTTTTGTACCTCTTTTTCCATTTGGCCAATTCTACTTTCTAAGGAGGTATTTTCTTTTTCCAAGATGTTGTTGACTCTTTTTTTTCATGATTCTCCTGTATTTCTCTCATTTCTTTTCCCAATTTTTCTTCTACCTCTCTTATTTGATTTTTATACTCCTTCTTGAGCTCTGCCACAAGTTCTTTCTGGGCTTGAAACAAATTCCCATTTGTCTTTGGGGCTTGCCCACAAGTGTTTTGACATTGTTTTCCTCTTCTGAGTTTGTATCTTGATCTTCCCTGTTGCCATAATAACTTTCTATGGTCAGATTCTTTTTTTTAATTGTTTTTTTGCTCATCTTTTCCAGACTTTTTGCTACTTTTAAATTTGACCTCTGCTCCTGGAATGAAAAGAGGACTGTCCCAAGCTTCTTATGCCAGGGGCTGCAGGACCTGGCTGTTTGCCTCATGTTGCATTGCTGTTGCCCAGAAGACCATGGGGGACCCTCATTTTGGTGCTGTGCTGAGGGAGTGAGGTGGGGATTGGCTGGTGCTGCTGACTGTAGGCTGAGGCACATGATGAAGGGGGGTGTCCCAGTACTGACACTGGACATTCTCTGGAGCTGCCCTGAGGCACATCAGGGGTCCCACTCTGCTGGCATCTGTCTGTCTGGGGCTACACTGAGGCCCATTCACCTGGCTATGCTGAGGTATGTGGGGGGTCCCCATGCTGGCATCTGCCTATTTGCTGAGGTACTTGCAGGGTCCCGCATTGGTATCAGTCCATGTACTGAGATACACGGGGGAGGGGGGTCCAGGGCATTAGTGTCTGCCTATTTTCTTAGGGCTTCAGGGAGACATGTGGTGAGTCCCAGCACTAGTACCTGCCCATTCACCTAGCTATGCTGAGGCACATGGGGGGTCCCAGTATTGGCATTTGCCTACTTGGCTGAACTGGGGCTCAGGACCTCCTGCAAACTTGTTGAGGCAGGGCTTGCTGCAGACTTACTGGGACATTTTCTGTCCTGGACAACACTCCCCTTTTAACCATATGAGGCAGACCTTTTCTGCCGACCTTCCAAGTTTCTTGGGCTAGAAGATTATTTCACCCCATCTTTTTACTGATTCTGCTGTCCCAGGACTCATTTGGGGGTGCTATTTTATAGTTGTGTGGAGGTGAATATGAGAGTTAAGGCAACTTCCTGCTTACTCTGCCATCTTGGCTCCTGCTCCAACCTTTTCCAAAACTTTTGATTCCTCTTCAAATCTCTTATAGCTCCCCCTTCCTCAACTCTTTCAGCTGAGAAATGTATCTCATATTTCACTGAAAACATTGAAGCTGTTAGCTGAGAGTGCCTTCTTTTCCCCTTCTTCCATCTCACATCATAAGAAGATGCCTCCCTGCCCATCTCTTCCTTTGCCCCAGCCTCACATGAAGAGGAGGTCCTTCTCCTTGCCAAGGCAAACCCCTGTAACATACAAAACTGTTTCCATTCCATCTTGTCTTCTTCAGCAGATTTCCTCCTCTATCATCTTACTTATCTCTCTCTCTCTTGTCTTCACTCTCTCCCTGGCTACTTCTTGACTCCCTACAAATATACCCATGTTTCCTCCATCCTCAAAAAAATCCTCAATGATCCATCAATACCCTCTAACTGTCCTCTCATATCTCTCCTCCCTTTTGTGGCTAAACTCCTTGATAACGTTGTCTAACATTGGTGTCTGCATCTCCTTTCCTCTCTCTCTTTTTTTTTTAACTCTACACTCTAGTTTGCAACCTCATCACTCAACTACAATTGCTTTCCAAGGTTACCAATAATATTTTAATTGCCAAATCTAATGGTCTTTTTTCAGTCATCATCCTTGACCTCTCTTCAGCCTTTGACACCATCAATTACCCTTTTTCCTGAATATCCTCTTCTTTCTAGATTTTTATGATACTGTTTTATCCTAGATCTACTTTTACCGATCTGGTTGCTCCTTCTCAGTCTCCTTTGCTGGACTGTACCATATCACATGTGCTATCCATAGGTACCTCCCAAGGCTCTGTCCTGAGTCCTTTCCCCTCTATCCTATTTTGCTTGATCTTCCCATGGTTTCAACTATCATCTCTATCTTTATGTTTCTCAGATCTGCTTATATAAGTATAACCTCTCTCCAAACCTCCAGACTCATATCTCTGATTTGCTCATTAGATATCTCCAATTGGATATCCATGGAAATCTTAAACTCTGTGTGTTTAGTGTTGAACTCATAATCTTCCCCCAGACTTGCTCTTCCAAATTTCCCTATTGCTTTTTTTTTTAGCAAGATATTCTCTATTCTTTAAAAATCATATAATCTTAATGAAAGACACAGGAAGAGAAAGTAAGGAGATTTGAGGGAAGGCAAAGAAACTGCTTTAAAATCTTGAATTCTGGATTAGGAAGAAAAGAGTAGGTTAAACATGATATAGGAGCCAGCAGGAAGTCCACCCCAAGCCCTTCTGGAGGCCATGGGATAATAGTAGACTGTCAGAGTTTCCATGGAGGATGAGAATGGTTAGTAGAATCTTAGTGGTCCTGTTTTCCTTGGAGATGAGCATGGGGTAAAGGGCAGGGCATGGTGGAGAACTTTATATTTTATATTGAGGAAGGGCAAGGGTAAAATTCAGTTCCATCACCTAATAGGGGGTTAGTTCTATCATATTCCAGAGAATTAGAGAAGGCTTGTCCTCTATTGTGGAAGGATGCTGGAGCTCTTGAGTAGCATCTCTATAGTTCTATCATCCAAAGGAAATATCTAGATATAAGCAACAATAGCAGCATAAAAGACTAGAAAGGCTATGTGGAGTTATCCTGTTGGTTCAGTTATTCAAAAGGTTTTTTTTTGTTTGTTTGTTTGTTTTAAAGAAAGAAAAACAAATTCCAGAGTTTCTATGGTCCCCTGGGGCTTTATCTGCTAAGAGGAAGGTAGGAAGAGGAGAGCTTCCCTCATTTCCGGGAGTCATTTGCTCCCATTTCCTTCTAGATTCATACATAATTCCTTGTTGGGTACTCCAAAGGACCTCAAGAGGCCCTGGAGGAGGGGTGGAAGAAGAGTATTGGAGCACATCGAGGCCTGTACTCCTTGTGCAGCCTGATGGAAGAGCGAAGCCCCCCTGCAACCTCCCCACCCTCCAAACCTAGTAGAAAAAGCACTGCAGCTGCCCAGCTCAGGTTTAGAGACAGCGCAAATTCCTATTTCTCACCCTCAACCACTATGGGATTGTAGAAGGCTTTTATGATCACATGGGCAATCCAGTCCACAGAGATCAGGATCTGGATTGCTGAGATGATGGCCACCCCACATGGGCAGAGCACAATACACTGGGGTCTCTACACAGATCAGGACTGCTAGTACCATGGCCAGGATCTGGAGGCTAGCAGAAGCCATGGATTAAATAAGTGCTGACAGAGAGTAGGAATAAGGACATCACCCACCTCCCAATTGCTCTGGCTCACAACCTAGATGTCTTTTTTCTACTCCTCACTCATTCATCTTCCATATCCAGTCAGTTTGAAGGCCTATCATTTCTACATTTGTAGCATCTCTTTTATATACCCCCTTCTCACCTCTGTAACTGGCAATGCCTTGGTGCAAGCCGTCATCATCTCATTTCAATAACCTTCCAGTTGATCTCTACCTCAGATATTCCCTCACTCCAGTCTAGCCTTATCTCACTTGTCAAAGTGAGCTTCCTAAACAGGTCTGACCATGTCAACATCCTGTTCAATGAACTACAATGATTTCCTATTGACCCTAGGAACAAATAGAAAATCCTCTGATGTTCAAAGCCCTTCACATCCTTGCTCCCTCTCACCTTTCTAGTCATCTCAACACCTTATTCCACCCTATATACTCTGTGATCCAGACCACGGCCTCCTTGCTGTTCCTTGAACAAGACAGAGTATCTCCTGACTCTGCGCATTTTCCCTGGTTGTTCTCCATACTTGGAATTCTCTCCATCTCTGCCTCTTGACCTCCCCAGCTTCTTTCAGGTCTCAGCTAAAATCTCACCTATAACAAGGGAAGTATGTAGAGTGCTAGGAGTCAAATCCAGCTTTAGACACTTAATATCTGTGTGATCCTGGGCAAATTACTTAACATCTTTTTGCCTCAATTTCATCTGTAAATTAGGAATAATAATACCACTTACCTCCCCAGTGTTGTGAGAATCAAATGAGATAATAATTGTAAAGTTCTTAGCATAGTGCCTGGCACATAGTAAATGTTATAGAAATGGTAGCTATTATTAATATCTTATTTGTTTATAGCTATCTGCATGTTATGGCCTCCAGCAGACTCCATTGAGAACAAGGATACCAGTTGTGAGCGCGCGTGCAGGCACACACATACACACATACACAGATATATTTTATGTATGTGTGTATATATGTAATTACACACATACATACACAGATGTCTATGTTTTATCACTTAATCTTCACAGTAGCAGGTAGGTGTTTTTGTAATCTTCCTTTTATAGATGAGGAAACTGAGGACAAAAGAGGTAAAGTGACTTGCCCAGGGACTCTACTGTATTTGTAGCCCTAGTGCTTAGCACAGTGCCTAGCATCTGGCAAATGCTTAATAAATGATTGTGGCTTTATGCAGCTCTGCATAAAGTTGTGCTATGATCTTTTTGAATTAATAGGAAATATTTTTATAAAAGAATTATTAGAATTTGGGTACTAAGGCTGTCAGCATGTGATTTTACTTTGTCTTGATACTCTGTGGTCTTTTGAAGGGCCACTTAAACTGATTTAAAGAGGCACAAATCTGATTCCCCAGGTCTAGCAGAGAAAAGGTTGAGTCAAAAATACTCAACTCAGAAAATGTTCCATAACTTCCATGTAAGGAAGGTAGCCATAATATAGAGTCATTCAAAAGTCAGTCTAAATGCTGCTTTTCTAGTGAGATCTTTCACAGCTTCAGTGGGCTGTGGGCTTTAAAATCTTTGTGGGCTTAGAATTATGGAAACATTCAAGGCTAGAGCAGAAAAGGACCTTAATGATTTTCTTGTCCACCTCCCTCAGTTTACAGATATAAAGATTAAGTAAATGTGGCTTAAGGGGTTAAATCATTTCTTTATGATCTCAAACACAAATAGGTATGTAACTGGAACCCAGACTCTGGATTCAATGAACTTCTTTACTTCAAAATTATTAATTGGAGAAATGCTAATACTTCAAATCACAGTCCATTCAAATGAATTCAGAGAAAAGCCCCTAGGGTGTCTAAGGGCGTGCCCAGGCATATCTTTTTCATTATGTCTTCAACGTTTTTATCAGTAATGTGAATGAAGCCACTGATGACATGCGTGTAGCATTTACAGGGAAATATAACTGGAAAGGATAAGCTAACGTTTTAGATGAAAATGTCCAAAAAAAAGCAAAAAAAAATCAACAGGCTAGAATATTAATCTTAATTCTAAGAAAAACAATAGCCAGTATATATATATATATTTAATGCTTTAAGGTTTTCAAAGTGCTTTACATGTGTAAGGAGAATAATCAGTGTGACCCTGTTGGTCTTCTGGGCTAGAACCATCCCCAGGAGAACACGTGGGCATGAGTCTATTGGCCTCTTCCTTAAAGATATGGATAGCCAGAAGGTTCCTGTATGTCCCTGTGATCAGAGGCTCTATCAGAGGATTGACCACTGAGCTCACTCAGTAGACTTTAAGGGGCATGACTCTGAATCCCCCTGTCTCACCTTTGGAGTGCATCATGAGGGACTCAAATGCTTCCCCCTCCCCAGACTTTGAGCAAAAATGGAAGGGAAAACAAGACAATTCCACTCTTTCTCCTGGGTAATCTTATATTCTCTGATAAAAAGAGAACAACATTTATAAAGGAGTTCTTGAACCTCCAGACTCCAACAAGAAAACTTTAAAAGAATGGTTTGCCAATTAACTGTCTGGCAATCTGCCAACTCTCCCACCAAGAAGGAAGCTGGAGTGGTCTTGAGTCTCAGTTAATTTAATCTCTGTAGGAATCCTTTGAGGTTATTTTGTACTTAATGATTTCCTGCATAAAATTTTAAAAAATATTTCCTTGAAACATGATAAAATAAGTTTGTGTATGCCTAAATAGGTGTCACCAAGAGAACTTCAGAAGGCCTGATGGATGGTGCCAAATTGCCAGGCTAGGACTCAAGTCCTGAGTGAACAGGGCTGAACTCCAGATGAATGGATTGAATTCAGTGCTCCTTGAAGAGCTCCATGCTTTCATCTTGGAGTCTCAGGGCTGTTCTGATGGCTGCCCAGGCTTCCAGCCAAGACTAAGCTTCACTATGGCAACAGCCATTGTTCAGACAGGATCCACATGGACATCCATCCACAAAGTATAATATAAACTGATGAAATGAGACTTCATACTCTAGTCAGATTTTTTTGTTCTCATGGTGTTTGTTAAGTATTTATTAGCTGAGTAGAGCCAACATTTTTTCTTTTGATAGTAGTTGAAAGATTAATTAACTTCATAGTATAGTCTCTAAGGAATACAGTCTCTTTGGACCCAGGGACAAGCCTTAGAGGTACATGATATTCTTCATTCAAAGAAGATACCATTTGCAGAAATTGGCCCAAGCCAGGCTTTTGTTGCTCACCCCAAATAGGATGCTTGTATTTCAAAGAGAATCAGCAGTAGTCTTTAGGCTTAGATCCTTCCAAAAGCTGAAACAAATTTGCTCTTTTACATTTATTGACAGTATTTAATCCGTTTAAGTAATTGCTTTATTGACATCTGTAATTCCTTCTATTTACCTTTCATACCAGACCTTCTGAAACCAAAACTCTTAACTAATTTCTCTGCTTCTTAAAGCAGACTGAAAGTCTAACTTTTCATTAGTATAACAGAGACACATCTATCCCTAAATATAATGGGGAGTGGGAGAAAAATTGAGGAAACTGGAGAGCTTTTCAGTTTCTCCCAAGACAACTCTTCACAATATGTCTTCTTTTTTTGGTCAATAAAAACAATAATGTATATAACACTGTATGCTTACAAAGTACTTTCTTCTTAAGGCCTCAATGAAGTAGAAGTCAAGTGTCATCATTTGCAATTTGCAGATGGAGAAATTGAGGCTCAGAGAATCTAAGTGATTTGCTCACACCCATATGATTAATAGATGTCAGACTTGAGATTTGAACCCAAGTACTCTTGTCTCCAAGTGCAGTGTATTTCCACAAGAGTAGCCATATTGAAATGCAAAGCCAATAAACACCTTACAATCTCAAATATCAATAATTTTCAAACTGGCTATACCTTTGTTCCCTTTCATTACAGCAAATAATCGAGGTCTGGCAGCCCTTGGAATATAAAATGTCAAATTGGGATTGTGCATATGTAGAAGCAACAGAATTAATAGATGCATTAATTGGGAAATCATGGCTGATATACCTCAAGGAAGTCAAAGACAGAAAGTCCAATGTATTCTAAAATATATGTAGTAGAACTTTATGCAGTAGCAAAGAGCTGGAAACAAAGTGGATGCCCACAGACTGGGGAATAGCTTAAAAATCAGGGTGATTCCTCTGATTTTCTTCACCAAACCAAGCCTCATTGTCCCGCTGGCCAGTTCCCACCAGGTGCAGGATGCCCACTATCAGATAACCACATCCCTATCTCTACTGGAGGTAACTTAAAGCCTTACTCCTCTCTGACCCCTGGACCCACTATCCTCTTATTTGGGGACCATCTGCCCTGTCACCATTCCCTAAGGTCCTCAGGATCTTGCCTTGTTTCTTTACCTAGCCAAACTGGCCTTTCTGTTTTCCTGTATTTGAACATAAGCCCTCCTTTATATAGTATCTCCCCTAACTAGAATGTAAGCTCCTCAAGAACAGGCATTGTCTCAATTTTCTATTTTTATCTCCAGCATTTAACACATTGTTTGACAAATGGGAAACATTTAACTATTTTTCCATTCCATTCAATGTTCCTGCACCATAATAAATATTGACTATAAAGAAGAGAGGGAAGAGTAGGAAGACATGAGAACTGATGCAAAATAAAGCATTAAGAACCAGGAAAGCAAATAAACACAATGACCACAATAATATAAATGGAAAGAACAATGAGGGGAACTGAATGCTGCCTAATTATAACAACCAAACTTGGCACACAAGAAGAAATAGAGGAATGCATCTCCCTCCTCTCTTTGCAAAGCGGTGGGAGATGGGGGAGGGGGAGGAAGGCAGGGTATGAAGGAGCAATACACTATTGTTGTTTGTCCTTCTTTCTTGAAGAGAACCATGACACCAGGGAAGATGGTGCCATGACTTTCAAATGAACTGGATTTAAGTGAGGGAGCGTTGTGAAAAATAGGCAGCACCTATTCAGTGATTAAGGCTAGGTAAGAAATGAGGCAAAGAATGGCCTCTTTCACCTAGTCAAAAAAAAAATCATTCTAGGAGGGGAAAACCCTCAGAGTTTCTGGCCAAAACAGAAACAATTGCTATTTATATTCACTCTGAGCCAATCTGGGCCCAAACAATGACCACTAAGTGGGGTTTGGGCTAGGACCTATTGTTGGCCAATGAATGAGAGCCAGAGGGAATTGGGTTTAAGGCTTGGTCTTCAATAAAGAAATCTAGCCCTAAAACCCAAGATAGCTTGTGAGGTTTCATAGATCAAAATTTACATTTTTTTGGGCAGAACACAGGCAGGTAAGTGTATCATACCCTATGTGAACAGTGGGAGAGGAAGAGAAAGGAAAGAAAAGGAGGAAGGGAAGGAAGGAAAGAAAAAGGAAGGAAGGGAGAAGCTGCATTGCTCAACTGGAACTGGTCAGTTCTTGTAATGTTTGTCCTTTGTCCTAGAAGAGAACCATGACATCAGGAAGGTGACGCCATGACTCGCAAGTGAATTGGATTTAAGTGAGGGAGGGTTGTGCAAAGTCACCAGCCTCACTTTCTCCTCCCAAGCCATCTGGGTCCAGTGGTAAAATATAAATTAGGATGACTGACAATACACTACATACTGTTATTGCTAAACTGCCATTTTCAAAGAATAGTTTTCTGGGTTGGGGAAGAAAGAGGGATATATTAGAAAATGTTAAAAACAAATAAAACAAATAAAAACAAATAAACAGATAAGAAAAAAAGTCATGGCTGAGCGTGATAACTAACCTCCAACTGAATATGCTCACCTAGCAGAAGAGAAACAGTTTGGGAGCAGTTTTTGTTGAGAGAGAAAAAGGAATTTATAAAAAGAGTCCTTTTAAATCTCCTCAATTGATTCATTATCCCACTCACCAGAGCAGCTTTTTCAAATCTTTTCATCCTTTCTCATATACCCCATGGTTCTCTCTCACTCTCTGCACTTTTTCAACTGACAAACTTTCTTCATAGTTTAATGGAAAAAAAAATTAGGTCATTCACCATGAGCTCTCTTTTCCTCTCCTCTTCCTCTCAAATCACTCAGGTGCCTTTCCCCCACTATCTCCTCCTTCACTCTTACCTCTTAGCTGTCATGAAGAGGTGGCCTTTCTTGATGAGGCAAACCTTTCTACATTCACAAGTGATTTCATTTCTTTTCCAAGTTCCTTCTATCATCCTTACTCATTCACTTATTTCAAGCTTTCTCTGTCTATTGATTACTTCCCTACTACCTAACAAACATGCCTATGTCCTCCTCATCCTCAAAAAACCTTCAATTGATCCATCCATCCCTGCTGGCTATCATTTTAGATCTCTCCTCCCTTTTGTGTCTAAACTCCTAAGTAAGGCCATCCACAATTAATGCCTCCACTTCCTTTCCTCTTGTTCCCTTCTGAATTTCTGCAGTCTAGCTTCCGACCTCACCACTCAACTGAAACTTCTCTCTCCAAAGTTACCAATTATCTCATTGCCAAATCTAAAGGCAAAGAGCTTTTTTTTTTCAATCCTTATCCTCCATGGCCTTTCCGCCATTTTTGACACTGTTGATCACCCCCTTCTTGATTTTCTCCTTGTCTTCATGACACTGATCTCTCCTGTTTCTCCCCCTATGTTTCTGACGATTTCTTCTCAGCTTCTTTTTCTGGATCTTCATCCAGGTCATTCCTGTTAACTGTGGGTGTTCCCCAAGGCTCTGGGACCTCTTCTTATCTCCCTTTATGCTATTTTACTTGGTGACCTCTGGACTTAACTTCTCTCCTGACCTCTAGTTTTGCATCTCTAACTTCATAGTAAATATTTCAAACTGAATGTCATGTAAATATCTTAAACTCAACCTATCAAAAACTGAAGTCATTATCTTTGCTTCCCAATCCTTCCCTCTTTCTTACTTCTCTATTACTACGGAGGGCACTGCCATCCTCCCAGGTTTGCAAAAAATGTCAGCATCAGCTCATCAATCTCTTACACCATCATATCCAAACAGTTGCCAAATTGTGCCATTTCTATCTTTGCAACATTTCTTTTATACATCCCTTCCTCTCTGACACTGTCACCTCGGTATGGCTCTCCTCACTTCATGCCTTGTCTATTGTAATAGCTTGCTGGTTGGTCTCCCTGCCTCAAGTTTCTATCCACTCCAGTCCATTCTCCAATCAACTTACAAGTTGATAATCCTAAATGCAAGTCTGATCATGTCATTGCCCCTTTTCAATCAACTCCACTGACTCTCTATTGACTCTTTTTTGGTGTTCAAAGCATTTGATAGCCTGGCCCTTCCTAAGGCCATCTATAATTAATGCCTCTACTTCCTTTTCTCTCACTCCCTCCTGAATTTTCTAGTTTCCTTATATCTTACCCCAAAATAATCTGAGATCTAGTGACACTAGCCTCCATGGTATTCCTCAGAGTAGTTATTCCATCTCCCAACTACGTCTATTATCACTGGCTAGTCACCATGCCTGGAACTCTCTCCTCTTCTCTGCTTTCTAATTCCTCTGGTTTACTTCAAGTCACAGCTAAAATTTTAGCTTTATGCTGTTGATAGCATGATAGTGCTGGGGTTTCATATGTGTAATGGTGGAACCATCTCAAAGAAGTCAGGGGCAGACCACTTCTAATCCAAGTATAGGCATTTATTGGAATGATGCTTCCAATGGACTGAGTTCCAAGAGGAATCAGCAACTTAGACAAGCCAGGCAATTTTATAGTGTAATGATGCTGATTATACAACAGAAATTATAAATATTAAAAAAGCAGGAGGGGTTTGCTAAGGGATTAGGTAATGGGGAGGGGTTGGTCAAACATCCTTATTGTGCTGCTTTCTCATTAGCTAGCTATTGTGATCCTGTCTGGTTAAGATGAATAGTTATGTATTGTGGTCCTGTCTTAGGCTAAAATGGATGATGTGATTGTGGTTGAGTACAAGGACTCACCTGCTTAAATATGTGAATTGAATCTAGGGGCAGAGGCTAGCTAGGGACAGTGGCTATATTGAGTCTGGGACCCTGTGGTATGGTTAAAATTAGATTGTGTGGTTAAATCAGGACATGCCTGCTGTTCAGCGGGGCCCATCAGGAAATTAAAATATTGGGGCTAGGGGAAGCTTTATTAGGATTCTGTCCATAGGGGTACAATGAATTAACATCAGGGCGTAGTTATCATTTGTTTTGATCCTGCAATCTTAAAGGCTATGAGAAGTCTTTCCTCACCACCTCCCCTTAAAGCCAATGCCTTCTCTCTGTTAATTACATCTATTTTTTTTCTTGTAGAGATCTTATTTGTACATTTTTTTTGTTTTCATGTTATTTCCCCCAGTAGACTATAAGTTCCTTGAGAGCTGGGACTGTCTTGTCTTTTTTATATCCCAAGTACTTCTCAGGGTCCTGGTTTGGAGTAGCTACTTTACATAAGTGCTTGTTGACTTACTGACTGAATGACTGGTCTGGACAGGAAAAATACAAGTCTTACCTAGAAGGTAGACCTAGAATTATAAGGGACCTCCCAGGCCATTTTATAGATAAGGAAACTGAAACCCAGATAAGTAAAATGACTTGCTCAAGTCACACATGTAGTATGCCACAGAGGTAGGATTTGAACCCTTATGTTTTAACTCCATCACTTTCCTTTTTTCTCATAGTTACTCTTCTTCAGTTTGAATCTTTTGGGATGAGCATCCCCCAACCTCCCCTGTGAGTGAATCATGGGGCTGACTTGTGAAAATTCTTTTTTGGAATGGGGTGTGTTACTCTTCAGGAAACAAGAGTCACGGCAATGTAAGGAAAGTGGAGGAATTAAAGAACAATTGTAAAAAGAAAAGAGAAAGGAGAAAAATCGGAAATAGGGCCCATTGGTTTTTATTTATTTATTTATTTAAAACTTTGTGTATGAAAGTAAGTCCTTCTTTTATGAAACTAAATTTAAGGAATTATTTAAGGGATTTTTAAAAAAATGAGTAATGAGAAGGCTACCCCCACCTCAGATTGTTGGAGGATGAAGTTTCTAAGTCATATGCTAAGACGGTTATACACAGGCTGCTGTTTTTGGGGGTATCCCATCAAGTTTGCCTACAGACTTCAACTATTTATATGAATGGAGCCAGATCTTAGAAGTGATACCACAGCTCCAAGTTCTGAAGTACCTCACATTCACTTCTGGGTATAATTCAAGGTATTTATAACTTTTTTTCTTCCTTTTCATAGAGTAATTGTAAAGTAGTCTAACAGAAAAAGCACCCAAAAGTAGCTGGATGACTCCAACTGCTGGCTCTGAGCTGGAGTCAGGGCATGGTCAATGGAAGATTTGAAACATAATCCCCTTGTTAGCCACCCAATTTTTAAGTTTATGCTGTTTGATGGCATAATAGAGGGGGTGCAGTGGATTAACATCTGGCGGTGGTTATCAATTTGTTTTGATCCTGGAATTTTTAAAGCTGAGCTAAGCATGCTCTTTCAGTAAGGGTAGAGAAATTTTATGTATTTTTTTTTAAGATTTAATTTAAGGCTTGCATTCCCAATTCCTAATGCTTTAAACAATCCATGGCAGGCTTCAACCTTGTTCAGCTCATGAATGAAACCTACCATGCAAACAACCTCTGCAAAACTTAAATTCGTGTTAACCTCCTCTGGATAGATGGGTAGGGAAGAAGGTTGACAAAAAGAAGGAATTAAAATATTGAAAATTCTGATCGAATAGGTTGTCACAGTTGATACAATGGAAAAAACACTAGTTTAGAGTGAGAGATCCTGAGTTCGAATCCCACTTCTGACATTTACTATCTCTGTGAACTTGGGTAAGTCCCTTATCTACTCCCTGGGCCTCAGTTTCCTCATCTGCAAAATGGGGGGAGGGGGATTGGAATAGAAGCTTCTCAAATCTGTTTAAGTTCCAGATGTATGATTCTGATTATTCAACTGTCTCGAGACAAAGTTGCTATGCTCTAAGTAGATAGGGAAGAAAGGGAATGAGGCTACACACTTTGCTATAAATAGATGCTTCAGCCATGACTGTCAAACCTCTTCCACAGAGATTACTACATTGATTTTCTTGAGTGGGATATGCTTTCAAATCTATTTAGCTTTCTTGGAACTCCATTTCTACCCTTCTCTTGGTCATTGAATAGATTTGCCTTGACTTTTAGTCCGCTCACAGACTGCCTTGGTAAAGAATTGGGCATTATGTAATTTATCAGCTGTGAGCTGTGCCTAAGCAATTAAGAACCTGGAAATTGGGGTCATTTGGTATGGAATGAGAAGGATTTGCAATCCTGAGGTCAGGAGATACATGAAATCATGCCAGGCACTGGGAATACAAATACAATGGAAAAATTCCTGTTCTCCTAGAACATAATTTCTAAATGCTTATAGGACATCTCCACTTAGATGCCCCCCCTACCCAACACTTCAAACTCAACATATCCAAAACAGAGTTCAGTATTTTTTTCTCTAAACCTATTCTTCCTTCTAACTCCATTGTTTCTGTGGTGCCACAATTTACCTAGTATCCCCTAGTGACATTCTTGCAGTTATACTTGATAATCTTACTCTATAATCTCTCTTATCCAATCTGTTATCAAATCTTGTAGATTCTACCTCTATGATATCTCTGGCATTTGTCCTTCTTTGCTATCCCATTGCCTTAGCCCTAGCATGGACCTATATTACCATGGACCTGGATTATTGCATTAGCCACCTTAGGTTTCCAAGCTTAACCCTCTCTCCCTCAATCTGTTCTTTATATCAGCTAGCCACCTTATCACATTGCCTTTTTCTTGAACAATAATAAGGATAGTCAAAATTTGCATAGTTTTTTTTTCAGGTTTTCAAAGTGTTTTCATATATTTTCTCACTTGTTTCCTTATAACAACTTTGTGAGCTAGGTGCTATTATTATCCCCAATTTATGAATAAGAAAACTGAGGTTCAGAGAAGTTAAGCAACTTGCTCAGGATCTCACAGTAATAGCTCTCTAATTAGATACAAAATATAACCGTCATTCAAAGCCCTCCACAATCTTCGGCACCCTATCTTTCTGGTCTCATCCCATATTACTCCTCCATCCACTCCAAACCAAACTGGATTATTTTCTGCCCCCACACAGGTCCTAGGATTTTACATATCTGGCATTTTGGCTCTGCTTACTGTGGAATGTGAAAAGTTGGACATTAAAAGCCCCAAATTCATTTTCCTTCCAAGAAGAGTCCAAACCTCTAGGAAGTAGTTTTAGGAATGTAAGACTATATATAAAGTATAATGTATTTATATAATATATAAATCCCTGGAATGGAGGTAGGACTCACTGGAAAATCTGCAGATTGTCCCTTTAGCACCCCAAAGTTCATTTCCTTTTTGATAAGAGTCAAAATGGAATCATCAGAGGGAACTGGAATGCTTTCTCTCTTTTCCTGTTGAATTCCTATCTATCCTCTAAAGCTCAATTCAGTTTCCTCTGGGGTCCAAATGTTTGAGGACCTCGACCATTTTCCTCTTACTGCCATTTGTGGTTCCCTGTGGGAAGTCTGTGGAGATGCACAAACTTTCCACACCCTCCCCACCTCCCTTTCAGTTCTTAAATCTTCTATAGTTCTCTAGTCTGTGCTAAACTGTTTTAGGATTGCTAAAAAAAAAACCTCTGCAGATGTGTTGGGACCCTTTAAGAAGTCCAGCACAATGGAGTGATTGACTTGCAATTGCTTAAGCCACAAAATAATCCCTAACTGCTAAATCTCAATAATTCTCAGTGACATTTGAGGTATCAGTGGGCATATCCATATTCTCCATAGGAAGACAAAGTAAGTTTCCACTGCCCTTCTTGGGTATAGGGGGTGAACGTTGTGGGGAGAAACTCATCTCTCTGTATACTCATCAAGTGGATCAGTTTCTCCTGGCCAAACAACTACTTGTATAGTGTCTCGTGTTAAGGTTTTATATTCCCTGCTACTAGCTTGTAAACTACATGAAGGCAGGAGCCATATCTTGCTGATGCTATGTATATTTCCCAGTGTCTAGCAGATAGAACAACATTCATTAGGTACCTAACAAAAGTTGGCTGCATTTGTTATAAAAACAGCATCCATATTTATCGACTGAATGGTAGAGAGATGCAAAAGTTCCTAAGAGCTCTCTCATCAACTTTCTTTCCAGGCATTCAATTGGGTTGTTCTGCCACTAGTTTCATCCCCTTCAATAAAAAAGTTTCTTAGTTCTTTGATCCTTTTACAGCTGCATATGTGTCTCTAGCTTTGGCACATGCTGGTTAAATTTTCCTAGAAAAATTGAATTAAACCTTTACTATTATCTTGAAATCAAAGAAACAGCCTGGTACTTTCTTGTATTGGTCACTTAATCTATTCTCCTGACTCCATGCAGAGAAGCATGCGTCAGTCTGGTTTTGGAGGAATCATGGGTTTCAGTGAGCCAGATGCACTTGTCGGGAAAAATCTTAAAGCAAAGACCTAGCAAAATCTCTTTGCTGATCCACTGGTTAAAGGTTTTTAAGAATTCCTATGTGATGGTTTTTTTAAAAAAAATTATTTATACATTTCACAAAAGCACCCCTGGCTCTGATCCCTTCTTCTCTAGGGCATTTTTAAGTGTTTCTCAATAATGTAACCTATAAATACATCGACAGAAATATAGCAAGTTCCAGTGCTCTGACATTGCTTGTCCTTTGTACATTCCTTGCTCCAATCCATCACCCAGAGATAGACTCTATTTACAGTCATAACAACAATCTCTAGTAAACAGATCACACTTGGTGTGGGAGAACCTACATTCTGAACTTTCAGAATAAATAACTGAACTTTCTTTGTACATCAAGTCTCACTGGGAATCCAATGTGGACTCCTGCTTTCATGGAGGTCTCTCATGACAATTTACAAAGTGCCACAGGCTTTAAGAATACCTACTGTGAAACAGGCTCTCCCTGCCCCCTTCAGTGATGTAGCTGAAGATTTTGTTTCTCCAACTCTGAAGTCAGTTTCTCCTTCTCTCCTCTTATTAAGGGTCAGCTATGTGGCACAGTAGATAGAGCATTGAATCTGGAGTCAGAAGGACTTGAGTTCAAATCCAGCCTCAGACACTTTACTTGCTGTGTGACCCTGGACAAATCACTTGGCCTGTTTGTCTCAGTTTCATCATCTATAAGACAGGGATAATAATAGCATCTACCTCCCAGAGTTGTGAGATCAAATGAGATAATAATTTTAAAGTACTTAGCATAGTTGCTAGCACATAGTAGATGTTGCATAAATACTAGTTATTATTATGACTATTATTAATCATTGTAAAACAGAGTGCCTGACACATAGTATTATATAAATGTTAGCTATCATTATTGTTATTAGTATTAGTATTATTGGGAGGTTGGATTAGAAGCCTCTGAGGCCTGCTCCAGTTTCAGATCTATGATCCCATTATTCAGTTGTCTTAGGACAAAGCTGCTTTGCTTTAAGTAGATAGGGAATCTATCATGATTTATTTACTTGCTTATTTATATATTGTCTACTGTAGATAATATATATTATATATCTATATAATATTATTTGTTATTATTACTACGACTACCAGAGGGGGCATCCAGAAATCTTTTAAAACGCCTCTTGCTTCTGTACCTACTATGAACAAGGCACTTTGCTAAGCACTGGGGGATAGAAAGATAAAATGGGAAAAAAAAAGTTACTGCCTTAAAGAAATTTACATCCCACTGAGAGTATGCTATAACACTGTAGTATTCTTTCAGGAGGAAAGTAGTTACCAGTCCTACTACATTTTGATAGTGAGGACTTCAGAACACCTTCCTGATCTCTGTCTGGTTCCTCACATTAGCCAATGGTCAACAAAGCTTTACAAAAGAAAAGCTCCTAACAAAGTATAGAATGAACCCCTTAAACTCTCACTTCCTCTGCTTCCTTAGCTCCCTAGAGGTGCTAACAAATAGGGATGATATCCAAAGAATGGTCACAGGAGGATGAATTGTGGAGGGAAGAAAGGGCTATATGAGAAATGGCCTATACAAAAAGTCCATTCCTTCCTCTTCTCAAGGACAAGGACTGTTACTCCTCTTCTCTTGTATTTCCCATGGCATCTACCACAGTGCTGAATACACATTGGGTGCTCAAAAAAGACTTATGTAACCCATGTTTGGAAAGAGCTTGAGTTCTTGCTCCAGTAATTTCCTGGATCTCTGGCCACCAAAGGAAAGCAGAAATGCAGAGGACAGGAGTTTCATAAGGCCACGAATATAATGTTGAATGAGTCTTTTAAGACAGAGACATTAACCATGGCAAACATGCTGGAAAGAGACCTGGCATGAGGACAGTGAGCTAGCTACAAGGTACAGAGGAGTGGTGGGGGAGATGTGTTATTCTGACTATTAAAGAGGGGAACTACATCCTTCATCCACCCTTCCCCAAGCATCCCTAGGATTGAACTTTGGACTGACAGTGAGTCCATGTCCACATGATGCAAGCATGTCATGTGAAGGCAAGAGAAGGCAAAAATAGCACATGGTGGGGTCCTGAGTAGGCATTATAGGAGCAAAGAATTAGAGTGGAGGGGCTTTAGAGACTTCCAAATCCAGTTTACAGAAGAGGAAACTAAAGCACAGATAGGCTAAGAGACATGCTGAAAATCACATAGCTAACAAACATCTAAGCACTATTGGAAATGAATTCTTCCTGAATCTAAATCCATTGATTTATTCACTAAGCCATGAGGCTCCTGTGGGCATGGTATGCAGAAGTGGTTCCCAGGGAGAAGAATGGATGGCCCCTGACCAAGCTCCTTTAACACCTTTATTTATATTTTCAACCAAAACCTACAGACTTTCCTTCTACTTTAGTTATAGCTTTCTTTTGTCTTCTAATTTCATTTAAAACAAGGGGAAGACAATATAATACAATGGCAAGAACACTGACTCAAAAGTCAAAGCTTCAGACCTCTGACTCTACCTGTATGACCTTAATAAGTTATTTAACCTCCCTGAGCCTGTTTCTTCATCTATAAAAAGAAGGGATTTCATGAGATGACCTTTGAGGTATCCCCTCCAACTCTAGAGTTATGATTACTTGGTCCTCTGGTGACTTTCTTATGAAAGCACTGGCAACAACAGTAGATGTTCCTAAGATGACTCTTCCCTTTCCTATATAAAATTTTGGAAGGAAAGCTTAAAGGTGCTTCTCTAAATAGTCATTCAAATGTCCCTAGAAGTACCCAGCCAAAGACTGGGATGGGCAAAGTGGAAAGTTTAGATCTTTGACAGAATGCCCAGGACTTTGAATTTCATACTCTTTAAAATGTCCAATTCAGCTCATTAGATATACATTAATTTATAATGTGAGTATAATTCCTTTAGGGCATGGGAAGTTGGGAAGATAAAAATCTTAATAGAAGTGGAAGCTGAGATAAGTTGGTTAAATTTATAAAAATATCCAAGAATTTGCTATTCATTTTTAACCCTGGACTAAAAAAAAGCTTATGCAGAATTAGGTCAAGGCATGAGGAGGCTATAAGCCTTTGGGGGAGATGAGAGAAGTCAGAAACCCAGGTTGCTTTGTTTTCCATGTGTGGAAATTGACTGAAGAAGGCTTGGATTGGTAGCAAACTCCAGTTCTGAGTTCCAGTAGTGTGTTTATTCAGAGATTGTACACTGTATAGGCCTTCCAGTCCCTCTCTGGAAGGCAAGTAGGCAGGGTCTACTCACTCACCCACATTTCATATCAACACCCATGTAAGGCAAGTGCTTCTGGGTAGAGGAAATAAAGGTACCCTTTATGCTTGCTAATGGATTATTAAAGAAGCATTAGCTTTTGGGCCCAATAATGGGGAAAGCCCTGGCTAAATATTGAAGTTAACCCCTATTGTTAGTCTGATGTCCTTGGTGATCCTTAAGAGAATTCCCACTTTGGAAACCAACATTCTCAGAATGACTGAGAAAAAAGAGCTTGAATGATAAGTAGAGATTTCCATTAAAGCAAATAGCCAGATGTATAATTCCTCCAGCATTAAAAGTGGATATGGAGGAAGGATAATGCACAGGATGAGATGAGGTCCTTAAACCTCTGTGAACTCAGTTGATGAATAGATATTCTCCTTTATGATTTCAAAGACATTATGAGATAATGGATAGAGGGCTGGCCTTGGAGCCAGAAGGCCATAGTTTTGGGTACAGACATTCTTTCACTTTCTTCAGATCTTAAAAACAAAAACTAGAATCAAGTTCTGTTTTGTGAATCTGGCTGATGTGCAGGATATGGAAATGTTGACTTTTGGCTGTTTATAAAAGATTTGGGAATATGTCCCTCCCAGACCACTGTAATAAAGTCATGTTGCAATATCCTTGCCCGTGATTTTCCTACTTAGACTCTGGAAATTTTAGAGCTGTAAGAGACTTTACTCATCATCTTCCCCATAATATAATAATAGCTATCTGTAAAGGCCCCAATGCAATAAGTACTCACATTCTTATGGTTCATTAAAATTTACAGAGCATTTTCCTCATGACATCTATCTAAGATAGGACAAATTAGGACCCCCATTTTACCCATGAGGAATCTGGCTTCATTTAGTTTAATGGCTTGTCCTGGGTCACAATGGTGTATTAGGTATCAGAGTTGCCACTCAAACCCTGTTCTTCTGACCCCAAGATATGTTGCCTCTGAACTTCTAGGTATCTCTCAAAATTTATCCACTTTCTGCAGAGGATGATGTTCATGAATGTGGTACTGAAAATGTTTAGCTTCTGGAAAAGATTAAAAGGCAATTCTCTATACATTTAATGTAATTTTACTTAATTTAATTCAACACAAGTACACCATATATCACTTAAGTAAAATCACATTGATGTATACATACATTAAAAGAAGGGACAAGAGAAATATCTATGATTTTGTCAGCCTCAGGGTCAAGATCATAGATTTGGAGCTGGAAGTTATCACAGCGGTCATCGAGTCCAACACTCTCATTTTACAGGTGAAGAAACTGAGACACAGAGATTAAGTGATTCAGCCAGTTTCATGCAACAAGCAAGCTGTATTATTTTTTAATAATCCTTAATTAAGGGAGTATTCCTAATATGCTCTAATTTAGAAATACAGCCTTTTTTTTGACACCAGTGTTCTCCAGATGATGCCATATGGCTATGAATTTTGGAACGGCATAGTCACCAAAAAATCAAAGTTGTGCTTGATCACAACAGAAAGATTCAATGTGGCCCACAAATAAGCCATCGCACATTTTGACTACCTATTTATATAAGACCTATGTATAAATGATGAGAGGGGTATCAATGAGGCAATGTCACACTAGAAAAGGGAATGGGCCAATCATGGAGCAAGAGTGAAAGATTGCTGATGGATAGCCTACTGGTATCCATGAAATGTAAGATACAGTGAAAGGTCTCTAGCATGTTAGGAAGATCCTTTGTGGCAATATCCATGGGAAAATATGGACAACCCAAGTTGTCCAAAAGCATTTATTAAGCACTTAATATGAGCCAAGTATTGTGCTATGAACTAGGAATATAAAGAAAGGAATAAATAGACCTCATAGGTTAAAGGAGAGGGGTGTGGGGGGTAATCTCAAAGGGAAGTCATTAGCTTTGAGGGACCTTCAGGAAAGATATATTGCAGAAGGTGGCATTTGAGCTGAGTCTTGAAGGAAACCAGGAGGAGGTTAGGAGGGCGAACATTCCAGGCATGGACAGGCAATAAAAAGACACAGAGCCAGGAGACGGGCAATCTTGTGAAAGGAATAGCAAAAAGGCAAGAATAACACAGGCTAAGAAGGTGTGTATGGTCAGTGAATTGCACCAGTGGAGGAATAATCCACATCAGTGAGATCTTGTCTATTTAAATATTTTAGAACTATTTTCCTGATAATATTCTATGGCTAGAAATCATGGAATAATCAAAATTTCCAAGGTCTCGATTCTGGTCTTTGATAGTGCTTTATGTGACTGTAGCAACTCACTTCACAATTTATTCGCTGATGAATTATTGCCTGTAGAAGTAACATTAAATGATCAACCAAATCATTACCTGAGATTCAATCCACTTACTACTTATTATATATTGAAAACACTAGCACAACCCCTATTTTGGAAGACTTCTTTCCTCAGTGGAAGAAACATTCATATAAAGCATATTAAGGGTTAATATTTTTTTGTGAAGTTTATTATAACCACTTTTAACTTCTTCATTTACCTGTTAAATATTTGACCATTGAAACTTTTGTAACTTTTTTTTACAGAGCCTTACTGTGTAGGCTTTGACTCTCCAACATCACTCCAACGTAACATAACTGTAGCTCCTTCAAGGTCATTCTCAGGAAAATTATAAGAACCTTCACTGGGCAGGCTGCCCACCCAGAAATAACAGCCACCTCTCAAGACTGTGCAATGTCTGCCAAGGCTAAGCTGCCCAAAATACCAGTCTTGAGTTTGGAAAGACTATCCATGAGCTTAGCCACCTGTACTCTGACCTATTGATGTCCTGTAATCCTTCAAGGACAGATCAAAAGTGAGACTTTACTGATAAACTATGTTAAAAAAAATTTTAAAAACAACAAAACTTTGTCCTATAAATGACCAAGAATAACTTTTCTCCCCAAATATAGGAATTCATAATTGGTGCATGGAGGCAAGTAGACTCATCACAGCATGGGGAATAATGTCAAAGGCAAACATTCTAGCATTCTTGGGTCTCTGCTAGCTCTGCTATATCCTTAAATAAACCCTACTTGGGTATGTAAGTTATGGGTTGGGGTCTGCTTTCACTTTTAATGGTACATTGATAATGTTTTTCATATAACCATCCATTTAGAGAGTATTTGCTATTACAGAGATCATTGGGATTGAGCAGGAATGCCAAATTTCTCCAACCTCTGAAATTAATCCCTTAATCTTAGAACAAGGTTGTTGGATAATTCAAATAAGGTAATATGTAAAAGCACTTGGCAAAAATTAAAGCAGCATATAAATACTAGTTGTAAATATAACTCTTTATGAAGTCAATAATTTTTGGTTTAAAAATACTACAGATAATTATAAATTATCAGCAGTTTCTTTAAATTAAAAGATACCTCCTCAGGGTCACCTAATACAACCCCTAACTGAATCATAAATCTCTTCTAGAATTCTGACAAAGTTGCCACCCTATTTGGAGACCATTGGCTAAATAAACACAAATAAGGAATTATATGAGTCTCTATCATCCCTCCACTCTCTTAAGATACTGATAATATTTAACATAAAGAAACATGCTGAATAAATAACACTGGATATAAACAGACCTGAACTCAAAGTCCTCCTCTACCATTTACTACCCATGTGATCTTGGGCAAGTCTCTATATCTCTGGGCCTCAGTTTCCTTATCTGTAAAATTATGGGGAAGTCCTTTCTAACTCTTAATCTATGATCCTATAAAGCTGGCCTCAGAATAAAGCAAATGTAAGCTATGGTCTTATGGACACACGTGAAGTGGTTTAAAAATGTTTTTGTGACTCTACAACAGTTGAATCTGGCATTATTCTAAATAATGATTGTTGATGTGTTTACTGAATCAATCAAAGTGTAAAGGCTTCCTAGACCTACCTCAGTACTCTGCTTCATTACTGTCTTTCCTCCCAAGATGTACAGCATCTGTGGTAGGCTTAAAAGGGTTGCTTACCCAGAGTGGGAATGGAAGAGGTGATTTTTGGCAGTGGCACAAATTTCAATGAGTTGAGAAACAGAAGTAGAGTGAGAGAGAAATGGCAATTGGATCTTGCTGGAGTCCTGTCTCCCAGAAATTCTCTTGAACTATGAGACTCAAAGGATACTTCTCACTGGGGTGAGAAGCTGCTTTTCTTTTCCCCCTGTGAATGCTGCCTAGTAGAGTCAGAGGTCCCAGGAGCCTGCAATGCTGACCTTCCAGCAACAACAATAGCTAACATTAATATAGTGTCTGTACTGTACTATGTATTATAAATATTATCTCATTTGAGCCTCACAACCCTGGGAGGTATGGTACTATTTTTAATCTTCATTTTACAGTTGAGGAAACTGAGGCAATAGAGATTAAGTGATCTGCCGATGATTACACAGCTAACGGGTGTTTAAGGTCTGATTTTAACTAAGGTCTTCCTAATAGACCCCAGAGCTCTACCTACTATGCCACCAATCCAAGTACTTCTAACTATGATCATCCCCTGCGCAGCTAATCATCTATTGTCTTGGTAAGTATCTTGAATAATAGCTATCACTGGATCCTGAACCCCTATTACCAGGAAGCAGGAGGTACATATTAAACAGTTCAACTTCTTGCTTTCTCCACCTATCTGCTTCAGAAAGGTAGAAATGAATTTTAGCCTCTGAGAGGATACAGTTGGCCTTGGGGTTAGAGCTCAAAAATGTTTGGAATGTCACATTTTATTATACAAGTTGCTAGTTTTTTTTGTGATTTTACCACATTTTGATAAAGTATAAAGTGTTACTTTAACCATGACCTTGAGGTAAGTACTGAAACACTGGATCTGGAAGGAATGAGACTCTTTAGTGGGTGGGAATGAGGATGTAACACTTCATAATTGAAAGGGACTCTAGAAAAAGAACTCAGCAAATAGCATCAAGGATCTGAGTGTTGAGTGATTGGCATTCTCCTGCTTTGTAGTCCAGGCTGCTGTTAGGACCAACTTGTTACAAATGATGAGGGAAAATATCATAGGAGATCACTGAGTTGGTTCCAGGGAACTATGGACTTCCATTCCAAACGGTCTAACAGAAAGTCAGAAAAGCTGAATGTTTTTAGTATCATAGAGTTAGAAGGGGCCTTAGAGGTCATGTAGTCCAATCTCATTATTCTACAGATGAGAAAACTGAGGCACAAAGAAGTGCAGTGATCATATAGGCAGTAAGTGGCAGTCAGAATTTGAACCCAGGTCCTATAATTTCAAGTTCAGCCTTTTTTTTCATTATACCAAACTTGCATATGAAGTTATGGCCTTTCTTTTCCACACATTATTACAGTTGTCTTATCAATGATGCTTTCAGACAATAAACAAAATTAATGAAATTGTGCTGACAGCAGCACAGTCAGAAGTTCCATTCAGGAAACAAGTGATTTTTCTTACTAAAGAAGCAGCAGGATTATTTGGCAACAACTTGTTTGTTGAAGCAGTTCCATTTGGGAGCTTGTTACTCAGGCCAAGACAGGTGAATCCCCTCTTTGTTTTAAGAAGGGGGGAAGGGAGGGAGAGAAAAAAAGAGGAAGCAAGACAAAGAGGAAGGGGAGGGGGAGAACGGAGATCTCAAGGCTATTTGTCCCGATTCCTTTGTCCTCCATACTATAGTCTACTCATTCAGAGCAAATACACAAATAAAAGCAATATATCTTTATCTGCAAAAAAATATATATTTTGAAGGGAGGACAGTGAGGCCAAAGCAAAGGTTATGACCTGGAAGTATATAGAAGGATGGAGAAACCAGAGATTATACTGAGGAGGAATAAATAGGTTTAGGATGAATAAGGCAGATAGAAATATGAAAAGACAGAATGTAACAGAAAGGAATTTCATAGTTCAAAATCATGCCAGTGCCAAAATTATGAATGATAATGGGATTTGGGACACTAAGTAGATCATTGATAGGAATAGAGATGAGCTGGGAGGACAAAGAGATTTCATTGTGTATACTGAAGTCCCCAAATAGGAGTACAAGCAATGGGGTATATGGGAACACTGTGAGACAGGTACTAAATGACTTGAAAAAGGAGAGTGAACTGGAGGCCAGTAAATTACAGAGAGAATACATATATGCCATGGGTTATATAGACAGAAGATAATAATAATGATAATAATAGTAATATCTGTATTCATGTAGCCTCTTAAGATTTGCAAAAGGCTTTACATATTTTTTTGTTTTATGTATTAATATATTTTTAGATTCAATTTTATTTTCAGGTCTGAATTCTCTCCCTCTTCCTTCCCCTCCTCCACCCATTGAGAAAGAAAAAAATCCATTACAAATATTTAAAGTCATGCAAGATGAATTCTGAATTCTGGCGAGGGTGGGGAGAGGATGAGAGAGCAACAGTATGGAAAGGAAGGAAGAATATTCTCCAATCTGTTCTCTGAATCCAATAACTCTAATATGGAATTGGATAGAATGTTTCATCATACCCCATTTGGAATTGGCATTGGCCACTACTTTGCTTATGGTGTCACTTTTTTATATCTAAATCATACATTCATTTTGGGTTTATCTTTGAATATGGTGTAAGATGTTAGTCTATACCTACTTTCTGCCAGACTACTTTCCAGTTTTCCCAAAAATTTTTGTTGAATAGTGAGTTCTTGCCCCAATATCTGGGATCTTTGATTTTATCAAACACTATGTTATTGTGGTCATTTGTTTTGGGTGACTAATCTGTTCCACTGATCAACTTTTCTATTTCTTACCCAATACCAAATTGTTTTGACAATTATGGTTTTGTAGTATAGTTTGAGATCTGGTACTGCTAATCCCTGGCACCCCTCTTTTTTTTGGTGGTATTTTATAAGGTCCAAAGTTACTTTAAATGGAATCTCTCTTTCTATCTCTTCCTGCTGGACTTTCTTGGTAATATATAGAAATACTGGTGATTTATGGTTTATTTTATATCTTACAACTTTGGTGAAGTAGATAATTATTTCAACTAGTTTTTTTAGGTGATTCTCTAGGATTCTGAAAGTATACCATCATATTATCTACAAAGAGTGATCATTTTATTTCCTCATTGCCTATTCTAATACCCCCAAAGGATATTCTAATATTAAAGAATTTCATTTTCAAAAGTAAATGGTTATTTTGAAATATGAGTCATGCAGCCTCTTTAACACTTCACTTGCCTTAATGGAATCTATATTCCACTGTCCAGTGATGTTGGCCTGATTTCCTTCAAGATTTAAGAGTCACCTTCTACCTAATAATAGCTAACATTTATATAATGCTTTCAGATTTACAATGTTCTTTACATATATAAGAAGCTTTTCCCAACACCTCCCTAACTGTAAGTGACTCTCCCACAAAAAAGTGACCTTTTTATTGCACACATAAATAGTTATCCCTTCCACATTGCAAGGGTGAGGGGTGTAGCACACCTACAATCTGGAAAATCCGTGTAAAATTTTCCCTTCTCTTCGTACCAGAGAAGAAGTTTGAATTACTATGGTATTAAAAGATAAGATGTTGATATTACACAATACTATACATAGATTTTGTGCATTTCTGGAGTTTCTAAACTTGTTCTGTGTTGTCTGCTGGCCTTCACAATGTCATCTGTGGCTTCCGCAAAACTCTCAAAAAATTCCCATATAATTTCTTGGGCTGACCCATGATATATCAAAACTGTGATGGGGAAAGTCAGTGTGGAAAGGATTACTGCATGTGCATGTTGTCTTTCTTGTTTAGAACATAAGCTTCTTGAGGATGGAGACTACTTTGCTTTTGTCCCAATGTTAATCATGGGATCTAGCACATAGTAAAATAAATGATGGTTGATTCATTTACGTTTTGGAAACTGACATTGTGTGCTAGGAATTAAATGATGGAAAAATGGACCCCTGTTGTATCAAATGAAACTTAAAACAAAGGGCTCAGTATGAGGAACTAAGTTGTTTTTTTAAGTACATTTCTTGGGGGCGAAGCAGATCAAAATGAGGAACAAAACCCAGTTTTTAAAAATTAAACCTTACTCTCATTAGAAATAATCAGATAAACCTTTATGACAAGGAACAGTTCCTCAAGACCACCTTTGAACATTTCAAATCATTACTGTTCTTATTAAAATCAAACTTTACTATGAGAAATAAAACATATCTCTTTAAAAGAGGAAACATTCAAAATTGAGTAAGATATGTCCATAATACTATTATGTTAGTTCATTTATATTTGTTTTTGAAATATCTTTGCAGGCATATGCTATCCCCACAAAAGGATAACTCCTTAGCCCTTTTAACAAACTCCATTGGCCAATAATATTAGATCAACATTATCCCATCGGGAAAACTGAAAACCATTTCATGGCTGAGAGTTGTCATATCAATAGAGGGTTCTTAGCTTAGATCTAGGTCTTGTGAATAAATTATTTCCATTAAAAACAATAATAATTGCTTAACACTGATATCACTTTAAGGTTTGCAAAGCATTTTGCAAATGCTCTCATTTAATCTTCACCAGAGACCTGTGAGGTAGGTGCTGCAGGTATCACTAGTCCTATTTTTTATAGATGAGGCAACTAAAATAAAAGAGATTAAATGAGAATTAGTGGTAGGACGTGAACTGAGGTTATATTGATTCCAAGTCCAATGCTCTATTTACTATCATTCTGGTCATTAACCACTAACATCTATTAAGGAACAAGGAAAAGTCTAATTGAACAATATCCCTAATGAATGGGATAAGGGTGAGAAGGTGTGTAAGAATATGTTCTATTAATATTCTTTTCTATAATTTTCAGTTTAGGACCTGTCTCAAATCTAACCAATTATACCAGTACAAAAACACATCATCCATTTTTTAACAAGATCATAGACTTATACCTAGAAAGGGACTTTATCAATCTCATAGAATCTGAAGCCCTCATTTTACATAAAGATATGAAAACTGAAGTTCAGGGAAGAATAGTGACTTGTCCAAGGTGACACCAATACTGAATGGGAGATGCAGTACTCACACCTAGTACTCTAACTCCAAATTTGTCACTCTAATAAAGCCAAT
Source organism: Vombatus ursinus (assembly GCF_900497805.2). NCBI lineage: Eukaryota > Metazoa > Chordata > Mammalia > Diprotodontia > Vombatidae > Vombatus > Vombatus ursinus. The sequence goes on from NW_020949613.1 coordinate 5,422,899, forward strand.
ATCTAACACAAAAGAAGTTCCAAGGTATGCCATGATGTGTACAAGTGAATATGTTTTATTAAATGCATACTAACATTTTCTATATTATGTGAATATACATAATAAATTAAAACATATATATTAAATATAGACATGATATCAGAATGTAATTTTTTTAAGGTGGGAAATTAAGACCAACTCATTTTTTAAAAGTCTCTTTTGGTCACTCCAAATTATTATTACCCATAAAAATAATGTAGTACTGATTTTTTCCTGGAGAAAAAATTAATTCCATAGCATTGTAGTTAAGGGACATGTTTTATTTCAGTTTTCTGCAAGCAAAGTTGCTTTGATACAAAATGAGTTCAATGATACAGTGCTACCATCCAGTCAAGCAAAAGAAAACCTCAAATTGAAATGAATGCACTTTGTATTGATATTCTTATAGGATAATAGTTCTAATATCCAGAAGGTCTCTGGCCTCATTTAAAGCAATGGCACAGAAATGCTGCAAGGTATTGGAGTTTTATAGAACTGGGAAGTGTTTGAAGGTACTTCCAGAGAAGTGAGTTCTCTGACTGATTCTGTTTATTTCTTTGTGTTGTTGGTTTTTTGGTATGTGTACATGTGTATGCATGATTGTTTTTTTCTTTTTGTCACCCATCTTTTGTAGTTCATTTTAATAATCTTAAAATAGATCATTTTGTGTCTTTTGGCTTTTGACGGCTGTTTATGTTTAAAAAAAAAGATATGTCATGAGGTATCCCTAGCTGTTAGTTAATGATGCAGTGATGTGGCCCTTCTCAGTCAGGTCACAGACTTACCTGTACATACAGGAATTGAGTTTCACATGTAAGTTCTACACATTGCTGTGTACAAATGTTAGTCTTTGTTAAAAACTCTTTCCCTTCACATGTGATGTGGTATAACCCCCAAAATATCCAACAAAAAAATTATACAGGTAAAAGAGCAAGATAAATACACAAAATAAGGCCATCTGCAGAATTTAAAACTCACCTCTTGCAATATCTCACAATAATCTCTACATCATATTTTACATCTTACAAACTTAAATAGTAAATGCACAAGGAAGGCCCATAGCAGAAGCAATCGCACTATCTTTTTGTGGACTTGTCCAGTTTACTAGCAGGTGATTTCCTCTGGGGTGTGGGGATTCTGGAAGGCTTGGCTGGGGTTGATCGAGAACCTGCTCGGGGGGTTGGTCTGGTGGTCTGAGGCACAGTCTCCATATCTGAGCACACAGACTGGATTTCTGAAATATCAAAGTCAGAGGCATCGCTACCTCGGCGACTGCTTGACCTGCTACCAGCTTTGCTCCCAGCTCGGCTTCCAGGCCTGCTAGGAGTTCTCTTGGTATCTAAGAGCAAAGAGAAGAAACGTTAGTCCTGTCTTACTTTGTCAGCTTCCTACACGGAAGTCTGACATGTTTGATTTCAAACATAGGTAGTCCCTCCTATAGGAGGTGCCCAGTAGCCACTGAATTAATTCTATTCCATCTAACATATTATGCACTTACTAAAGTGCAAGACACTGAGATTACACAGATAAAAAAGAAAAAGGCCCTGTCCTCATGGATTTTGCATTCTACTAGGAGATAATAATTGACAACAACAACAATTCACTCAAATATTTGGGACCCTCTTCACTGAAAGCAATGAGAGTGCAGGTCTACCAAATGCCATCATTAGCTATCTTGGGGTGATAGAATTTGAAATATATTTGGAGTTCAAAGCAGGATGCCCAGTACATACATTCAAGTTCAGTGCTTCCCCTTTTCCCACCCTCCTCTTCATAGTTCTATTATTTATAAATGTATTTGACAGTAAACAGACATAATGAATGAGAACCTGGTTTTACATAACTTAATTATGACTCTTTGTTGTTATACTCATTAACAGATTCAATGAGAAAGCTAACCTAGTGTATTTTAAAAGTATGATTCAGATGATGAGCATCTAATCTAGATACCACTTTAAAAAAAGTAGGGTAATTAACTATCTGCTCCCAAAAGAGCTCAATACAAACCTGAAGCAGTCATTAGAATTGCCATGCCTCACACTAGGAGAGACCTGTCACCCAGCTGTTGCCTCCCTAGGTACCCTAGGTCAGAATTGACCTAATCATTTGCCTTTGTCACACTTGTCTTTCTACCCTTATTAGCAATATTGGTCCTACGATCATAATGAAGGTGCAAAATGAGTCCCAATGCAGCCTCAATAAAAATGCCACTTAACAAATTTGCTGTAAGACGAATTTTTGGCAAATGGTCAAATACCCAGAGGAAACAACTTACTATGAACTTCCAAAAATTTTTGTAACTGTTTTACTGTGTTCATTATTAGACTGCTTTAAAAAAAAAAGTTTCTAAGGCCTTTTGTCATCTTAAATATTGACATAATTCTAAAATCCTATTTACACACAGCACAGAATTCTTTTATATTATATGTACACACACACAGTCAACAATAAAAGAAAATATGGAGTTGAGAGTTTTGTTTTGTTTTTAAACTATGATTTCAAGAGTCTAGGGATGTCATGGTGTTTTGGATTCTTGGCTAAGGAAATGAGAGGTTAAGTGGTTTGTTTATCATTACAAAATCACTATGTATTGGAAGCAGGACTTGAATCCTGGTCTTCCTGACTCCAAGGCCGGTCTATTTTTTCACTCCATCGCTGTCTCTCAGAGTTAGATACTCTTCAGACTTGTCAGGATTTGCATATTCAAATTAAACAACATAATGGATTCTTTTGAATGTCAGCACAATTTAAAAGTTGGTCAATGAGGCTCAAAACAAGTCATTTAAAATCTATAGGGGCAGCTAGGTGGTGCAGTGGATAGAGCACTGACCCTGAAGTCAGGAGGACCCGAGTTCAAATCCAGCCTCAGACCAAACACTTGACACTTACTAGCTATGCGATCCTGAGCAAGTCACTTAACCCCAACTGCCTTAAAAAAAAAAAAAACGGAGGAATGTTTGGGGCAGCTAGGTGAATAGCACACTGGTCCTGGATTCAGGAGGACCTGAGTTCAAATCCGGCCTCAGACACATAACACTTACCAGCTATGTGACCCTGGGCACTTAACCCCACTGCCTGGCTAAAAATAAAATAAAATCTATAAAAGTGAGGTTAAATGGGTCTTATCAGTGACAACCACGTGATAGTCCCAATTTAATAATGTATCACATCACATTGAAAACGTAAACTGTTTCCTCAGCAGAGGGAGAAAGATGGCTTAATACCCATGTAGAAATTAGTTTGCCTTGCTACCGTGCCATAGCAAGATATCTCTTCCTTATACATTCATTTAACAGGACTTCACTCTTCCAAAAAAATTCCTCTCACTTTCACAAGGGCCACTGACTCTCAATGACTCAAAAGCACTCACCTGCAAACTGTGTGCGGACTCGGGTAGCTGCAGTTGTTATCAATCCACTGTCCTCCCCTGACTGGAACCCTTTCCCTGATAAATATCCTGGAAGTCGAAGCTTACTTCCCTGTATCGGTGTTCCCTGCAGTGACCAATAGAAAGTATTTCATGGTACCAGTCCTAGCCCGTGCTAATCCAACACCAATACCTTTCATTTCACAGTTCTCTTTCCCATATAGTTTCCACAGACTTCACGGGAGAAGGCAAGAAAAATAAGCAGCGAATTTCATCTAAACTAAGTGGTGGATTTGCATACCTCTTCCCTAAATTCAATGAGAAACTTCTGAACAAAATATGATTTTGGTGAAAGAAAAAAACCAGAACATTGAGAAAGTAAAGCCTGACCATAATGAGTAAGGCAGCTATAACAAGAAGTCCAAGTCAATCTGTGAGGACAGCAGTGGAGTCTGCATATCCCATTAAATGTCATAAAATACGAATACATGTATTTACCACAGATTTTAAAGAATAATTAAAGGTTCATCCACACATATATAAATGCTGGGCAACCAACCTCTTCTAGTTTGTTTGGAAATCCATGAAATGATGTTGCCATACTTGAGTATGTGGACAGAGTCTTCTGGGGCAATGGCCTGATCACACTGAGATTTTCACACTTGATACTTAAAGTTTAATTCAGAATTTAATATAACTATGGTCTCCACATGTATGATAAACACCTGGGCAAAAGTGAGTGAGGCTTCTTTTAAGATTCACACTGGAGTTTGCAGAAAACCCAAATGAAAAAATCTTGCAACTATAATTGCTGTATTTTAGTAAAAAGTTTAAAAAAAAACAACTAAACCTTTTAAGCCCATTTTTTCCCTTGGATATTGGACATGTTTTCAGTGTGTCTTCCCAGAATCACATTTCCCAATCATATAGTTAAGACAAACAAACAAGCTTCTTAGACGTGTAAGAGTTTATTTACATGCAGTGAATTATTCAAAGGGAGTTAATCTTTACAAATAGTTATGGGTGCTGGTTATATTTCTCTCTATCAAACACATTTACAAAGCTCTGCATAGCACAGAAAAGATTCTTGGCTTCCAGGGTTGCCTGGATTTTCTTTTCTGGTGAGGAAATGTGATATTTTTATTAGCCTAATGAACTTCTTTTCTGGTATTTTCAAAAATTAGAATGGTAATTAGATGATGTCACATCAATTAAAATGAAAAGCACCATGGCATAATATGGCATAAAATGAAATTACTTAAGAATGTAATTATATAAATGGAACCATTTAAGAAATTTCTTAATTTATGCTACAGTAGGATCTTAAGATCACAGACTTGATGCAAGGGAACTTAAAAGGCCAAGTATACTCCCTCATTTTAAAGGTGAGGAAACTGAGGCCTACAAGAGATCAACTGATTTCTTAAAGTTACATAGATCATAAGTAGCAGAGAACTGGGTTCAAAAACAGGCTCTCTGACTCCAAATCCAGATTTTTCTTCCACTAAACCATTCTGCCTCTCTATGATAAAAGATTTCTGGTATTAAAAGCATTTTCCCCAAATGTACCATATAGTTCTAAGTGAATTTTACTCAATACAGCATCATAGATTTCAGGCTTAAAGGGACCTTAGAGATCAAATCCAAACCCTTCATTTTATAAAGAAACTAAGGACCAGACAGAGAATAAATGACTCAGTAATAAGTAGCAGAGCTAGAATTTGGACCCAGGTCAAAACCCCAAATCTAGTATTCTCTCCACCACACCATGCTGCCTCCCTAGTAGCAAAATATTTCACTACAATCCCATACCTCATTATGACACAAAAGTGACCATTCTCTATACCAATGAGGTGCAAGTTCTGGCATGCCCTAATCAGCTGGAAAAGGTTTTGAGTGTGGCTTGCTGTTGTCTAAGGACTGGCCTACTTAAGTTCTGAGGGGCTCATCAGTGGAATGCTGGCCATTAAATAATGAATTTTTTGTGGGGGAGGGCTATACCAACTTATGAAACATGGAGGTGCAATGCAATCTGTGTAAGCGAAGGGAGCACCCACATTAATGAAATCACATATACTTTAAAGTATTAGGAATAATGGTAGATATTATACATAGACACACTTAAAGTTTATGGTGGTTAGCTATGTGACTTTGGACAATTCACTTAAACTTGATGTTTGCAGATCCTTTCATCTATCAAATTACCCATTTCACAAGGTGGTTGTGACAGTGAAAGAAATCAAATACTGAAAATCTATAAAGCACTGTACAAATTTGACAAGCAATTTCACTTCTCTTAGATTTTATTTCTTCAACAGTAACATGAGGCAGTCTGACTAGGTGGTCCATAAATTCCTTCTAACTCTAAAATAGGAGATAATCATCCCATGATACTCCGCCCTGATCAGAACACATCTGGAGTATTGTTATCAGTTTCTGGCACCATATTTTAGGAAGGATGATAAGGATGATGTACATAAGTGGCCATGCAATATTAGGGTCCTTTGAATGAACTGGGGCTATTTAGCCAGCGAAAGATAATATTTGATTGGGGGTAGGGAGAACCAAATTCATCCTTAAATACCTTAAAGGCTGTTATGTGGAGAAAAATATCAGAATTATTCAATTTAGCCTCAGCAAGCAGATCTATGGAAATTTCCAAGAGGCAAACTGATGAAAAATTTCCTCACATTAGAACTGTCCAAAAGCGGAACAAGTTGTCTCAACACGTAAGGAGCTTCTTCTCACTGAAGAGCTTGAAGCAAAGATTGAATCACCATTTATTAGGTATGCTGTAGTACAGTTACTTTTTTTGGATATCGGTTGGTTTTTTGGATATGGCTGCTAAGACCTCTTCTAACTTTGAAAGAAGGAATTGTTGAAATGCAATGATTCTGTATAAAAAGTAAGAGAATAATTATATGAGTGGTCCTTCTCATGAACTGCCAAACACAAAAGTTATGAGAATTTTCTAAACAGTATGTTTACTTAGTCATGTGATTAGCTGCTGCCCAAGTTTGTAATAAGAGAGTAAGCTTAGTAGACAGATGGCTGGCTTTGGAGTCAGTAAGACCTGGATTCAAGACCTGCCTCTGAAAAATTCAGTCTGTGTGAAAACGGGCAAGACACTTTCTGAAGCCAAGTAACAAAAGATCTACTGATTGCAATGATGGAGAGAGTTTCCATCCTGGGAGCTCTCCCATTCTAATAAAATTCCAAGTATGGACCTCTCTTTTCCCCACAAAAAAAGTATGCATTATTTTAAGAAATGTTAGTTTATTCATGCTTTTTAGTCTTAGAAGAATTCATATGCAGTCAACTCCCTATTATCTGAATGAAATCTATAGATTGTGTAGGTTATGTGACAGATTTTTATATGAAGGAAGGAGCCTCAGTAGCTAATTCATGTAAATGAAAAATCTGTCAATGTCAGATAACTTTTATTCCCTCTTCCCATGAGACACTATTCCCCTTACATGTTGTGAATAATGGAGAGCTGACTTTGCAATAATTTCACACCTACTCCATTCACTCTATAAGTCACAGATGTCTTTGAAGACTTGTAATACAACTTTCCCCTTGTGTAATTGCAGTGATTTGGAGTAATGGTCAAGGAGCAAAAATGATCTACTAGATGGAGAACCTGCCTTTTTACTTCTCCCCAATTTCTCCTTGAGAGAAAAGTGCCATTACATAGCGTTTGCCCTCTAAGTTATTCTGGGTGGCAACTTTTTCTAGCTCATCAGAATAAGCAGTCTTTTGTCTCCTAGAACTGATGGTCAGCACTGAAACTGGATAGGAAAACATAGTTATAAAACTTCAGGTGAGAAGATTTTCAAGGCAAAAACTACACATCTTTGTGTATAAATTTTATTTTCAGTTAATTCACATACTGCACGTTTCTTAAGAAGAAATAAAATTTTGTAAATGGATTTTGAATCACCTTTAGCCTTCAAGGGAAATACACTGAATGACCTTGGCAGTTGTGAATGTGTAAGTGTGCCCTGGGTCATGGATGCCATGAGAAGCAAGAAATGCTGATTCTAATTCTTCTCACTGGTAACCTTTCCTACAAATATTATGTTTGTAAGCTCAGAGAAATAGAGTAATAATTTCGAAGGTGATGAATTTCTTGAAAATGGTTTGGAGAAGAAGCTTTAGGCATAAAATTATAACACCAAACATTTTGATACAAGGAAAGAAGAACTGAAGATAGGAAAAAGGCAGAGGAAAGAAGATATTCATTCTTTAGAAGTTTAAAATGAAGGGAGTTGTGATTCCATACATACAAACCAAAAAGAGAGTGCATGTTAATTAGTGGCCTGTTAGTTTTAAAGAAGTTGATCAGTCTAGAGTCTAGGTCCTTACTATACCTCTGCAGATGACACTTGAAAGTCTGAGGATTCTGCTGGTTTAGAAGGAGTTGACGTTTTGCTGTTTGTCAACCATGGTTTACCATAATTGCGTATTAAAGGCTGGACTATCTGTATGAAACAATGGCAAATCAAATGTAAAGGACAGCAGGAGAAAAAAGCAAAACTATACAAAAAGATCACTAAAGCAAAGAGATCACAATTCACAGCAGGAGTGGACATAATTAAAATAAGCAGAAAAGTAAGATGGCAAATCATACACGAAAATGAGATTTTCAAAAATGAATCCAAGTACCTATAAAAATAGCACCTAAGTAAATAGCTTTCTTTGTAATTCTAAAAGCACCATAAGAATAACATTTCTGTACACCATTTCACATGAGAAACTGAAACTCTGACCAATCTAGCTTGACTCTGAGAAGATCAACTTAGCATTTGAGGTCATGATGAATCTAGTTATTCCAACAGAGAAAAACATTTCCTGAATTGACTCTTACCTTTGGAGTGCTCATCATGGGGGCCTGAGGTGAGGCCATCTGACCAGCAGGGCTGGACATTGAAGTTGATCTATTGGGGGAAGCTCCTCTGGATGATGGCCGTGATCTCCTCCCCCTGGGTCGGAAAGCTGCCATAGCTGTCTGACTGGCACCATCTGCTAAAATGAACTTTTCACGGAGTTCCATGTTTGTTCTTCCTTTAGCTGAAGTATATACGGGAGAGGGGGAAGAGGCATTTAATTGAAGAGGAGAAATTCAATGAGCCCACTGGTCAACATATTTCAAAAAAATTCTTTTTTGCCATGCTAGCTCCAACCCCGCTCAACAAAAAGTCAAATGCATCACTCTATAATGCATTCCTTTTGGACATAGGCACGTACAAAAGGAGAGCGTGCTTACTCTAACACTTCACACCAGCAAGAACAACTCACTATTTAAGAGTCAGCATGAAAATGGAAAGCCCACATGCTAAAATATCCTTAATCCATCAGTCACTGATGCGTAGATTTCATTACCTGTTTCACCACACTTGGATGGCTAGTCCATTAGTCAGGGACTGTGTCTTGCATGTACCATAAGGGGTAAAGAAATCGCCAGTAGTTTTACAAATATTTAATTTATCCCATAATATTACAAAAGAATGAGAGGTGGCTTGTTAATTGAAACCACCACATAAAATTAAGTTACAGGTTTTTCTACATTCAGGTAAAATAGCCGTATTTTCATTTGGCACCTTGAGAAAGTAAGCTTTACCAACATGCAGTAACAAATACCAGATCCAAACTTCAATGAAATAATCAGTGGTGCACCATTTATACAAACACATATGCACACAGAAAACATTCCACAAGAACTGGATGAGCAACGTGTTAGCACTGTATTTCATCAGCGTAGATGATCATTGTATTTGTAACACACCTTTAGTGTGTCAAATTTTTGGATACTCAACTTAAAAGCACCAGCCCAGTTGGATATCTGTTAAGCCATACACAATGAATGAAGCATGTTATTAAAAAGAAAAAATAATCAAAGCAAGAATGTGAAAGAAGGAAAGAGAAAAAGAAAGAGGGCAGAGGTGAAGGGAGAGGTTGCCAACCTATAGTAGGCTGAGTAGTAGTAATTGAAGAGTTTGATTCCGAACGTAACATTTTACTCCCATGATGATGAACTAGAAAAAATGACATAGGATACCGATCACATTAAAGAATCTCGTTAGCAGGAGAAGAAAACAAGTACAGCAGTTGAATATGCAAAGGACTTCTACTTCTGGGCTGTTAGGACACATTCCAGAATAAGAGTTCCCTTAGTACAAAGGGAAAAAAAAACAAACAACTTTTCCTTTGAGGGAAAAAGAATTACCTGCGGTTACTCTATGACTGGCTTTCTAACAACCAACCCCATAAAAGGTAATATATGTTAACAGTTGGTTTTTGTAACAGGGGCCACAAGAGAAAGGGGTGAATGAGAGTAAAAAGGAGGGAGTGACTATTTTATTCACAACTGTCTGAACCTCACTTTACTCCATGTGCTAGCATAAATTTTTCCTGCAGTGAGTTCCTATCTATTTTAATTGAATTTACTCTGCAAAGGGTTTTACTCAGGTGAAAGTGCAATAACCAGCATGTTCTGTTTTAAGTATCTCCAGCTGGTGAAGATTAGGTACTGTTGGCAGCAGGTTTTAAAGTTGGGATAAAAATGATCTATCAGATTAAAACACCAAGAGAGAGAAAACAATACTGTCAACTATTTTATTAAGGATTTTTTTTTTTTTGGTAAAAAGCTCTTTGCCTTTTCACTAGTTAGCTTTTTTGTTCCTACTGAAAATTTCTAAAAGCAGGGAGGGACACGTCTCTTTAAAAAGACCTATTCTAGTACTTTTGCTGCCTTCCTATGGTGTGATTAGCCATAAGAGGTCAAAACAATGGAAAGAGTATGGTTTACATGACTGCCACGAGTTCTTTTGAGAACTTTAGGCTGACAAAGAAAGACCAATGTGAAACATTCACTGTTGGAATAAATAAACAACTGAAGCTATACCCACAAAATACTTCATATAATTTTGTAAGTAATAACTTCTTGTATGTTTTCATTATACATTACATGAGGATTGCCTTACCCCTACAAGGATCATTTTTCACTAAGAACTCATCAAGTGCCATCCATCCACCTCCAACACGAACCATCACAGTACTTCGTAAGATGCGGACAAGACGAAGTTGTTGGGAGTCACCAAACTGTACAAGTTAAAAAAAAAAAGCAAGCTATGGTTTTTAATAATGCCTCTCACTTAAAACATGGTATTTAGGCCCCAATAGCTTAAGCAACCAATTTCAATTTCTTGTTTTAATTCACAATTATTAGTAAAATCTCAGAAAATGATTTGCATAATAAATGATCTGCATTAGACTCTGCTGCATGCTGATTTAGATGACAGGAAAAGCATAGCAAAAGGGGAAAAAAAGGCTACTAAGACTCATTTTGTTTCTTGAAGATTATTTCTTTCTCATTATAGGAAGCCATTAGTAAGAAAATTATTTTTTAAATTACATTTAGTCATCATTTCTAGGGGTTGAAGCAGCTATGAAAATAAGCTCTGGCCCACATTCTCTTGAGTTCAAAAGAAATAAGGATTGTCCTCAAAGAAATATGACTGAAGAAAAAATTAATATACTTTGACTTTTCTTTCCAGTATAATTAAACTTAAGTTTTGTCTAGAAATACAGGGGGAAATCTGTTTATATTTTTTCATTCTTTTTCATCTAGTGATGAGCTGATAGGACAATGACATTTGGCTAGAAGACAGAATCAATGGTAAATATGGGTAGGAGAGGAAGGAGTGATTGAAATTTTTAAGGTAATACAGAATGCCTACTACTAGGAATATCTTTTAAACTAATTTTCAAGACTGGATTAACATATAATCAGTTGGGTTTTACTCTGACATAATATTTATGATAGGTACCATTGTATATTGCTTTAAGATTTCCAAAGCACTTTAGATGTATTTATTTCCTTATTTCATCTCACACCAACCCTTGCGAGGTAGGTGCTATTATTATCCCCATTTTTAAATGAGGAAACTGAGGCACAGCACAGTTAAGTGCCTTGGCTAGATCACACAGCTAGTGAGTATCTACAGTAAAATTCAAACTCAGATCTTGACTCCCAGTTTTATAGTCTTTTCACTACACCACCTAGATGCCCTATAAATTGACAACTTTCATATGCCCTTCCAACATTTATTTACTAGGCCATGTTACAAATTCTCTCTTGGAATCAAGTTGCTAGTGAGTAATGTTCACTCACTACCCATTAGTAATGGTTTCATGACTTTAAGTCTGTTTCTAAAAGATTTATGTGTGATGTGTGAAAACTCCCATGCCAATCTGCACAGGTGCCTTTCCAGCAAAGCTCAGCACAAACTGAAGAATTAAAGAAACTGAACTAGTTTCAATCAATCAAATGAAATACATTTGAGATGTTTTAAGTATGGACAGTTCATGACAGATAAATTAGGAAACATTGTTTTCAATAGAAAAGAACCCCTACAACTTTACATGTTTTAATTTCAAATTGAAACAGACCTCAAAGCAAAATTCAAACAGATCTCATTTCAGATTCTGAAATTTCTGAAGGGCATCACAAGCATACACAAAGCTCCAGTTCAGGGTCCAGTGCCTTTAACTTTCTAATAGTTTCAATTTGTTGCTGCTGAAACCAATTTTTTTTTTAACCTTGGGAACTTAACAATACTTCTAAAGTATGTGATCCTGAAATGTAAATTAACATTTGAAAGCAAGAACACACATTTCTTTTTGTTAGAAGACCTTCAGTGCTGATAAGCAAAGGGTAAGGATGGGAGTAAGGAATATTACCTTGGGGAACCAGACAACATAAAAGATTTTTTGGTCCATGAGTTATAATCAAATCAGGCTTTTTGGGATAAGTTTAAAATACAAATAATTTATGGGCAATTCATTCAAATCTTACTAAAGAATTGAGTTCTTATTTTGCTTAAAATTCCCCTAACTTTGTTCCTTCTATTTCCTATTCAAAAGTATTACAGTCACTCGATGGTAAGCCAAGAACAAAGAGATAGGATCTCCTATCGAACCTGCTGCTTTTGCTCGTAACTGTTGTGTCAATATGGTTGGTGCTGAACCTTATGACATGAGTATCTTTCTCTTATGTGATGAAATATTTTGCTTCAGTAATACACTCCTTTACTGACCCAGGTAATATGAGACAGAGATGGTATATAATATTAATTAAGGGTTAAACAAATCATTAAAAATTTATCAGAAAAATTTTAAATAATTTATTTCACCTGCAATAAGAGAGAAGTATAAGTAGTTTAATAATTATAATGGAAAGCATTATTAAATATGAATGACTAAAGAATATCTCATGTGCTATTTATAAAATTTTGAGAGACACCTCTCTAGTCACAGTATATTGTGTTTTCCACAATGCAGAGTGAAAAACTACTCATTGTTAGGTGTTTTCAAGAATTTTTATTTCTCTGCAAGTATATTTTCCTGACAAACTGGCTTGATGTTGATCCTTTCCTAATTCCTAGATACCATATTTTAAGGTTTCAGAAACTAATGGAATACTATATAATTTATACTAGCAAGTGCCTATCCCCATAAGATATGCTAATAATAATAATGAAAAAGAAGCTACAGGTTATGTTTGGGAGACCAAAAACATGTGCCAAATTGCTGTCCATTATCTGGTTCCCTTAAAAGTAATCTCCTCGCTGAGACAAAAGGCAGAAAAAGGGATCCCAGATCAGGGATCCTTTGAGTAGTTACAAAAACACCACAGCTAATCAACAGCATGGGGAAAGATGAGCCATGGCAAGCTTTAATGACTATGGATTAAAAAAAATATAAAACACCATTGGGAACTCAAGAATACATTTCATTGGTTTATACCTGATTTCCCAGGAAGAACTGATAAGAAATGAAAAATGGAAGAAAGACACAATTAGTTTAATAGGAAACTTACTACATGACTCCAAAAAAACATAAACACACTCTGTGACACTCTAGGCTTCTAAATATTGTACCTAGTTAGAGATGGGTGGATATCCAATTGTCCAAATATTCAATTCAAAATTAATCTTGAATTCTTCTCCATCAGTAGTTCTTTAAATTTTCACATAAATATGTTCACAGTTTTACATGTAAAAATTATTGTGTTTGGGGGAAACCCAGCATATTTCTTTCCTAGCTACTAAATGAATATGTAACTGTGATTTTTTTAAATGAGGAGAGAAAGAAAATGGATGATGATGACAATATTCCTTAATGGAATTATACTGAAGAAGATATCTCTAATTTTTCTGATTCTGAATAAATACAAAATAATTCTCAACTACTGAGAAAAATTCCATTCATATATATTGTAATCATTTCCATACTGTACACAATAATGCCTTTTAAATAGCACTTTCAAAAACATCCCATTAATTCTATGAAGTAGTTAGGGTCACTATGATTATCCCCTCATGGAGGAGGAAACTGAGGCTTAGATTGCTTCATCAGTGATTTCCCTAAGGTCACAAAGCTAGCAAGTAGAAGAACTGGAATTCCAACCCAGACTTTCTGTCCTTTTCACTATACCATACTAAGTTGGACAATTCAAGAATAATTTTATGGCTCTGACTTTGGTTAACCTTAACATACTTGAATTCCGAAAAATGAGGTTGGGAAACAAGAAAATGATACAGGATTAAGGCATTATTGTGTAATATAAATCCTCTACTAAAGTTATATTCCAATGCATCATCATGATGTGGAGGTGATCTATTTTTAATGGCTACATCAGAGGTGAGCAAGTGTTGCGGCAGCTCCTACCAAACTGCAAAGCTCTGATACAGGTCTGGCAACAGACCAAATTTGCCTTCTCAGGACAAGCCTTGGAACCAGCAGATTGCCTCCAGATGATGAGACGTCTGGACACAGCAAATTATGAAAATACTTGCTAAATCATCTCACTTCCTCATTGAGGAAGTATGTACCCACACCACTGAAATCATAGATACTTGAAGTACAAAAGAATACCATGAATGAATGAATGATTACATGTACACACATAAATATGTGTATACAGATATATGGCAATATATAATATATAGATATAAATATAAGTACATATTTATATATTTTCTAATATATGTATGTATATATGTATACATATAATATATAATATATATTTCCCCCCCAGCCATAAAGTCATCAGGAGCTCTGCAGATATTCTGAAGAAATCTGTCTAGAAAATATATAATTCATGAACTTCCCAGATCTGAAACTAGAAAAGATGACCACTATGTAATATTGCAATGGTATAAAAATAAATGTGTAAGATACTGGTGAAAATATAAATTGTGGATCATATTTGACATCAAAGAACCAAGGTGCTATTTAGGGAAACTTACCCTGTATTTGTTATCTCCAATCTGTTCCACTTGGAATCGTTTTGCACATTTACATTTAGCTACCTGCCTTGTCACCTGCCAAAAACATGATTGAAACATTCATTTCAATGCCAACATTACACTTTGGAGACTGCAACATTTTGGCACAACTACAAAACATGGAAGCAAATAAAATGACAGAATGAGTTGTGCGGGTGATCTTGGCAGGATGCTATACAAGACTGTACATGATAGAAATAGAATGGGTACCTCATCTTCAATTTTGTCTGCATCTGTCAGAGGCTTATAAGCATCCTTATTGGGATGGAGTGCTGCAACAAATTCGTAGTAGTCAATGTAGCCATCACCATCTCTATCAAAGATATCAGCAACTGCGCTCATTTCCAGGCGACTGGTTGGGAATTCTATCCACAAAAACACATACAACAGAAATACCCTTCAAATTGATTTGTAATTTAATTTGGGCAATCTCTATGCCACTAGATGACCTGCTGTGGTGGCCAAATTATAAAACCAGGTGACCATCATTTTGTTCCACGAGGACAAGAACTGTTTCATTTTTGTCTTTGTATGCCCAGGACCTAAGACAATAACCGGCATGTAGTAAATGCTTAGTAAATGTTCATTGATTTTTGAAATTCAACCACCATAAATTAATTTATTATAAATATACACCTAGCTTAATTTAAAGTAACTTAATTGATTTCATAATTCAATGTAATAACTTAAATGAATTTTAAACAATATGAACAACAACTATTTTTTTAGAATTCCTGAATATCCATGGGTTAGGTATTCACTAACTCAGTTGTTTACAGAAAGTAAATTAACAGAAATATGCTTGAGACAGGGATTATAGGAGCTATATTTTTAGACTTTTCATAATACTTGTTTGAGTAGATTCTAGTTTCTATTTCTGATGTGATCATAAAATATAGGAGATAAGAATATAAGGAAGTGGTCTAATAAATTCAGGTACTATTTATAAAATGTCATTTTCCTTAGGAAGGAACTGACTTTACTAGAAACTATAAAGGCAATAATTTATAACATAGGTACATAAAAATATTTCAATTCTATGTATATTCTAAAGTACTATTTTGACAACAGCCTCACTTACTGGAAGAAAGAATTCCATCAATAAATTCTTGTCGTGTTATTTTTCCATCCTGATCTTTATCGATCCGCCTGAAGAAGTCCATTACTCGAGATTTCTTATGATTCATCCACCGCATGTATTTTTTACGCCAGATATCAAAATCAAAGTTGGCAAATTCTTTCAGCTGTAGAGGGGGGACATAATTTGGTGCTTGTTTTCATATTAAGATGATTAAAGCTTAATTTTATCTGTAGTCTGCTAGTGAAGCTGATAGAAAAGTCCTTTAGGAGAACACTTGTAATCTAGACACTACAGATATCACTCATTTCAGAGAAAAAAATGCTGCTGAATGAAACTTGTAAAACAAATTTCTATAAAGTTCATTGAACTTTACGTTTTATTAAATTGCCAACTCCTTCTAACAAAATTTTAAAAATATCCCAAAATGTAGTTGAAAACGCTTTGTAACAATCTAGTCAAGTTGGCAGTCATCATGCTGAGCATTGTAATCTATCTAGCAAAAGCACTGTGACTGCTAGAAGTAACAGTTTCTATATAACAAATAACTTTTCATTTGCTAGTTCGAGGATCTCTTCTCTATTGTCTGACCCTCTCCCATACCTTCTCTGGATCACAGAATATTTTCTCATACGTAGAATTCCTGACCCCACACTCATTGTTCTCAAAATCGTATCTTTCCACTTCTGATAGGTGTATTGACATATCTAAAAAAATACCCTAGAGTTGCAAGATATCTCAAATATATACCTTTAAAATATATACTTCAGACTAATAATTACTTAAAACTTGGGCTTTCTTGCACATAAAACAAATTAGTTCCAACATTATTAGTTTTTAAATGTTGAATTATACACATTTTCTGTAAAAAAAAAAAGAGGTAACTATTTTTAGGCTTTAATAAAACTTTTGCACATGAACATCTAGAATTTGTTCAACTATGACACAATAACAACTAAACAATCATGATGAAATGTGACAATTTTATGTGAAACACAATTAGCTAACCTCCTCCAGTCTGTCCAAGGCATCATTAAGTTTTCTTCTTCTTTCCAAAGCTAGAAGCCAGACTTGCTGCCATTTACTCACTAATAAGTTTACCCTGGGATTCTTTGTTTCAATTTGTGTCTGTGATCCAGAAGGATACAAGCTTGATGTTGGGGAACGCTTCCCTATTAAAAAAAATAATTCAAATTAGTATGGCACAAATGCCTGAGTTCTCAAATGGGACTAACCATTGTATCAAAATTTGGCCCTTTCCCCATCTAACTCGGTGCTGAATTGACTCACTAGCTCAGCACTGTCAGTAGAGATGCTCTTATCTATGTGAGAGTTAAAATTGATGTTCTATGATCTTGTACTTACTAAGGAGTCCCTGATGCTTATAACTATGGAGGTATAGATATATGCACTTAAATCCTGTGGAACCTGCTGATGGCACTCTTGATCAAGATAGGAATCCTATCATTTAAATGATAAAAATTGAAACCTTCCTCCTCCATGTGGCCAAGCAACTGAATTTCCTTAGTTGCCCACCATTATTGTAAGGGATCTCAAGGAAAAGGAAAAAACCAGAATAATATTGCACAAACTCTAGCTCAAAATAAGATGTGTGAATTGAGTGGCCATGCTAACAAAACGAAAGTCTAAGTGACAAAAGGTCAGTTAAATTTTTTTTTAATAAAATGCTTAACAGGTGCATTTAAAAAGTTGAAAAAGCCAACTTCAACTTCTAATGTGTTGCCACTTAGGGAGTCTTTTTTCTTAAATGACCCTCTGAGAAAACATGATAAATATTTTCACGTGTTTTGAATGAAGAACTAATGGTGGAATGTACCTCTATCTACAAGTAACTGTGGGCAAGTTATTTACTCTTTGAGCCTTACTTCCCTCATCTATGAAATATGGGTAATAACATTCAGTTTATAAAGCACTCTGCAAGTCTTAAAGAGTGTAAGAGAGAGAGATAGAGAGAGTGTGTGTGAGTGGGAGTATGTATTTGGCTACTGTTATGATAATAAGTATGAATTCTTATTATTTACCCACAGACTGTTATCATTAACACACCAAAATAGTCTTCACCAAGACAGGCAAAGTATGGTGTGTAGATCATATTACTCCCATTTGACAAATGAGGTCATTAGAGCCTAGCAAAGTTAACTGACACATTTGAAATCACACAATTAATTAGCAATAGAACTATCTGTAGCATCCAGATCTGGACTATAAGTCAGCACTCTTTCCACTATAATAATAAAAGGCAACTATGTGGCGCAGTAGATAGAGTACTGAGTCTGTTGTCAGGAAGGCTAATCCTCCTGAGTTCAAATGTGACTTCAGACACTTACTAGTTATGTAATCCTGAGCAAGTCACTTAACCCTGTTTGCCTCAGTTTCCTCATCTATAAAATGAGCTGGATAAGGAAATGGCAAGCCACTCCAATATCTCTTCCAAGAAAACCCCAAATGGGTCACAAATACTTGGACATGACTAAAATGTCTGAACAACAACAAATAAAAGGTATAAATAATGTCTGTTTATTCTTATCTCTACAGCTAAGTATTTTTCTGTGGGCATTTTAACAATATAGTCTCATGTTAGATACCTGGTGAAGGGAAATAAAGCATTTGATGGAGAAATAATATGTAACCCTGGTCATTTGCTAATCATTAATAAACATTAACAAGTGGGCATACTTTAATCATGCAATAATCATTTTATGTCACACTACACATTATGCTTCATCACTATAAAAATGACATGTACACTAATTCATAAAGGGTTAATCCCTTCTGTTTGCAGATCACAGTTACACATATGGTAGGTTAGATATCTTTGGGAAAAGCGGTGCCATGGGTTCTTAGGCCTGTGCTTTTTCGTAAAAATCTTTTATGATAGACTAGCTAAGCAAATCATTTTTAAAATAACTAGCATCTATTATATAAGGCCCGTCTTATGACTAATTGTGCATGTAATGCAAAAGTAAATTTACTTTGCTGGACTGACCATCTTAGTTCATTAGAAACCAGTCATTTTTCCTAGGGGGAAAAAGTATTTGTGATTGTTCCAAATGATGTTATTGCTTACTTCCTGCTCTCCCCTTATCTAGGACAGGAATATGTGATTGTAAAGGAGAGGGATCAGCTGCTCTTCGCTTGTAGGTCTTAGTAACCTTATCCACATCAGGCTGTTTTCTGGTCATTTCCTCCATGAAAGTCTGTAATGAAAAGGACAGCTGCCTAAGAATATGCCAAAGTAAATAAATTATAATACAGAAATGGGTTAAAAACAAAAAACTAAGTTAGTTTAACTTAGTTTGCCCTTGTTTCTAACTGAGAAATTTTAGTTTTTCTTTGAAATTATCTGACCTTGTAACAAATAAATATCACAGCTATTTGGTTCTCTGAAAAAAAAATTAAAAATACACATCTATGATTTTTGTTTATTTTTGGACCAGATCTGTGATTTCATTGACACGAAGTACTCTCTGGGAAGAAACTCCTACCAATGTAAGTCAGCACCTGTTCTGCAATTTAAGACTTCAGATACATGCACTTATTATACAACATACGTAGTTTTGCCAGGCATTATGCTGGGCACTATAATCACAAAAACAAAAATTAAGTATTCCCAGGCCTCAGGGAGCTTACATTCAATTGTTCTGCTTTGGGGGATTTTGGGGGGGAGAGGCGATATGTACACATAGAGGTAAATGCACTATATATAAACTGGAGCAATTAGGGAAGACCTTGTGGAGGTAAGGAGGGAGTAGATTCAAGGATGTGGGGATACCCTCTATGCAAAGGCACAGAGACTGGAGATAGAATATTATGTATAAGTAGCAAGAAGTAGGCCAGTTAGGGAAAGACCCTGAGTACACGATGGATAAACAAAAGCAAGTAAAGACTTACATCAATCACTTCAAGGTTCCAAATAATGATCTCTAGCCTTAAAAATTATCATGTATTTCTGACCCTTGGGGTTTTTGCTACATTTTCTTAAGATCTTTTCTAAACAAGGAGGATTGATAATAGTGAGATTCTTCATAACAATGACTTTAAATCATTAAGTTTGGTCCAAGACCATATAACAAGTCCCAAAATCTACTTGGGTGTTCATTCTGCTGGGAAAATGAATGTGAATAGTTAAGTTTTAAAGGAGTTACCTTTAAACCAGGGGTGTGGAACCTGTGAACTTGAGGCCACATGTGGCTTTCTAGGTCCTTGGGTGTGGCATTTTGACCGAATCCAAGTTTTACAGAACAAATCCTTTTATTAAGGGGATTTCTTCTGTGAAATTTGGATTCAGTCAAAGGGCTCACTTGAGGTCCTAGAGGGCCACATGTGGCCTCAAGGTCACAGGATCCCCACCCTGGCTTTAAACCATGGAACATGTATTTCCCAATCCATTTTCTCAATTCCTGTCTAAGAGGAGATCACAGCTGAAATGCCCTCGCTCCTCGTTCTTCCCAGATGTCTGAACACAACTAAGGTAAAGTCCATTTTTACCTGGTGTTCTGCAATGAGGGCTTTCACTTCTTCAATCTCCTGGGGGAGGACTTCTTTGTCTTTCTCACTGAGTGTGGTCTCTGCCCACTGCAACCAAGCCAGCAAAGCTTCCAGCAATTCCTGTTTAGCGATAAGACCAGCCAGGGCACTAGCCAGTCTCTGCTGATGCTGCTTTGCCCATGCCAGGACCTGTTATCAAAGTAGAGATCTGTTTTCCAAAGCTCTTTCAATTTGTAAAATAGCAATCCCATTCCTGCTAATGCAACAGTAATTATGTGCAAGGACACCTACTTTTCAAATGTATTGATTAGCTATTTCTTGTGTTCTTTCATTATTCTACTCTCCTGTCATTCAAACTCACCTCAGTGTAATTGTCTACACCTACCCACTGATTTAACACAAGGAATTTGAACCAACAAGTCTTTAGAAGTTGGTAAGACAGACCATAATGGGACATAACCATCATTCCTCCAAGTCCTTTATTTGGTCTTAAAGAGCAGTACTAAGGGAAGATGAGTCCTCTAAGATATGTCTCAGGAAGTTAAGGACTACAAAAACCTCTGCTTTCCTTTACTTTCTAATTTAAGTTGAAGGACATACTTCCCTAGAAGGTCGGTACAATCTCCATAACACAGACCAACTCTGTACAACCCAATCTACAAATCCAATCATCACCTCAGATACAGAATATTTTACCTTTTTGTATATCAATAAACTCACTTGGGAAACATACCACAATTGGAATAATACTGAACTGCTGGTTTACTTAACCCAGTTAATATGGGCCCAAAGGCTGGAATGAAGTACAGAGTGCCAAACTTTTGTCTATAAATGTTCAGAGCCAACATCCACAGGAATTCTACTCTAAACAAAATGAAATACAGAGGCTAATTATGGGTTAAGATATTTGCTCTGTCTAATTGTAAGTATCATTAACTCCACAACACCTCTTCCCTCCCTCGACCTTCCCCAGCCAAAATAAACTCTACACAACTTTATTATTTTCCCACAGTTATTAACTGCATTTTAATTGGTCTCCAATTTATAAAAGATTGTCAAGCATTATGCTGATTATTTGTATCATACTGACCTCCTCAAACCTAGCTCTAATGATGGTAATCCAGTGCTTGATGGTGGTAATGGAATCAGGGTGGCAGATGGCCAGGACAGCTTCTCCCATACCTGTTGCCTTATTTAGTTCAGCTCTTTTCTCTTCCAGTTTCCTCATGAATTCCTAGAGTAGAAAAAATTGTTTCAATTAGTCACTGGCACTAGTTGAAAAGAAGTTGAGTAAAACCATCATTTTTCTTAGCTAATTGTATTGATTCCAGCAGGTTTAAAAAAAAAAAAAACCCAGTGGTTCTTTCGGAGTTTGAATTGGTTCACACTTCCAGGAAAAAAATAAATAAATAATCAAGTCACATCTAGTGAGTGTGTGTGTGTGTGTGTGTGTGTGTTTTGAAGAAATCACTAGATATTAATAGGAAATAAAATCTGAGTCTTGAAGAATAGAAGGGAGAAGTTATGGGAGATAGAGAAAGGTAAGATTGGGAGGGAGGAAGCATGTTAGCCTCAGACCAGTGCTGTGCTGGGCAAGAAGCCAAGTCTTGTAAGATTGCAAATAAGTGACACAGGCTCCTTGGCTCCCTAACAGTTCCCAAGACAACATATTCTCAGTTCTGAGCATTCCTTCAGGCCCTATTCCCAAGTCATGCTAAAAGGATTATCTCCAGTTTACCTGTAGGGTACATTTCTACCAGCACCCCACCACTCCAAACATTCCAACCACCTTACTGGGCCTTAATCAAGTTACAGGGAAAGCCTTTCAATTCCAGTAACATTTACTAAGAACCAATCAATCCAAAAAGCCTTTTGAGAGCTTTTTGTTCCATAACTATAGAAAAAAGGCTTAAAATTTGAATGTTTTGCTGAGGTAATGGTGGGGGTACGTACAGTCAACAGAACAATAAGTATAGATAACTAGTGTTGGAGTCTTGAAGACAGGGACTGCTACTGAATGGGGATGGGGTACAGAAAAAAGGTTAGGATAAATGACAAAATTGGATGAATTTCTAATTTTAACATTAGTTCATCCCTGTTTACCTTCAAATGGACTAGGAAAAATTTAAACACAGTTATTTATGAAGCTTTCCCCAGGCAGCCAGTACCCTCCCAACTCCAACACAGTTAACACCCCAAATGAAGGTTGTGGGTGTAACACTGATTTTACTACTTTATCATAGCCTACTACACACATAATTTACCAGAGGTAACACAGTATAATAGATAAAGCCAATCTTGGGGTCAAAAAGACCTGAGTTTAAGCCATCCAGGTCCTTTCAGTGCCCTAGGCAACACTGTCAAGAATACCAGTTACACAAACACCCGCAAATCTGTTCTGGGAGAAGGAATACTTTTCTCTATGGGAGTTTCCTGCTTTGATAAAATTAAAGGTCCTGACCCACATTCCCCCCACTCACTCCCAACAAAACAAAGCAAACAAAATAAAACATAGCCAGTCAGTTGACAAGAATTGATTATGTTCCTGCTATGTGCTAAGGCTAGGGATACAAAGAAAGGCAAACACAGTCCCTGCTTTCAAGGGTGAAGTGAAGGAAAAGGAGCAAGCTTTTTACTAATCTCCTACTATGTGCCAGGCACTATGTTAAGTGGTTTACAAATATTATGCCATTTGATCTTCACAACCTGGGAGTTAGATGCTTTCACATACATTCTGCAGTTGGGAAAACTGGGGCAGAGGTTAAATGACTTGCCCAGAGTCACTAAGCTAGTAACTGTCTGAGGCAGAATTTGAACTCAGGACTTCCTTGCATCAGGCCCATTGTTCTGTCCATTATGTTACCTCACTACCTAGAAGCTCATATTTCTAATGGAACAGGTAACATGCAAACACATGAGATAAATAAAGTGGAAGTGGGAAGCAAACGAGAGAGAAGGCACTAGTAGTAGGTGGTACAGGGAGAGGCTTCCTACAGAAGGTAGGATTTGAGCTAAATCTTGAAGAAGATCTCAAGGAAGCCAGGGGACAGAGGTGAGGAGGGAGAAAATTCCAAGCAAGGGAAGAGATCGCCAATGTGGAAGTACCTAAAACAGGGTTAGAATAGCATAGAGGAGGCACAGCATAGCCAGTGGTGGGACCACAGAATGCATGAAGGGAAGTAATATATCATAAGCCTAGAAAGGCTGTTGGGACTAAGTTCTGAAAGAAGGGCTTTAAATTCCAAACAGCAGTTCATATTTGATCCTAGGGGCAATAAGGGCCAGTAGAGCTAACTGAGTAGGGTAGGAGCACAAACAGATTTGAGCTTTAGGAAAACCACATTAGCAGCAGCATAATGAAAGCTCTGGCAGGTCTGACACCAAGCAGAAAAGGCTTTGGATACAGACCCTATTACGTCTGTCCTATGAAGTCCAGTTAAGAAAAAATCAGAGAGGCTATTCATCAGAAGGCTGGCTACAGGTGATGAATTTGGTGGGGTGGGTGGAGGCGGGGCAGTCATTCAGAAAGATCATCTATTAAGAAGAGTTGTGTGATCTTTGTCAGTGGTGGGAGTCCCTACATCAATATAATCACGAGACTTTTAAGTATTATAACTGACTTTCCCCTTTAATCACCATCTCATAAATCTAATGTTGACAAATAATTTGTGGTTAAGAAAGTTATTGTGTTACTATAAAGAAATAACATGCTACAAAAGATAATGGGAAAAGAATCAACAAAAAGTCACTCTGGTCAGCAGCTGTCAACTTTACATAATTCCATAAAAAGGATTAAACTTTTCACCTGCTTAGAAACACTATTTAGGTTTGATATTCAAATTACTCATTAAAAATATGACTTCTATTTCTCCTAATAGAAAGACTTCGGGTTCTTCTGAGAATGCTAATCTAGTCTAAAGTGTCCTTTGAAGTCAGGGCATCTGAATTCAGTTAGAACTTCAAAGGACTCTTTAAAGTAACTCAGCTATCTCAGAACCACCAGAGGAAGTCACGTAACTACTCTGGCCAGCCAATACATGTTCTCCAAGGACATCCTAGATCTGTTATTCAGTAGACCCAGGGTCTCTAGGAACTACTTTGAGATCTGGTGAAGCAAGAAAAGAGCCCCTTCTGGACAGTGCCCCTGTGAATATTTACTAAGTCATCTGAGGTTTACTGAATCATTTATTGAGTCATCCGCACTTTAGAACAAAGAAAACTCCTGAACTCAGCTGGATTCCTCTGTAAGGACTTTGGTAGCCCTACTAACCCCACTCCCCACCCCCCAAGACGCACACGCACACGCACGCGCACGCGCACACACACATGCACAAAGTCTGGTCCTGCTTGAACCAAATAAGAGCCTCTTAAAAATTCATTGGACTTTACCAGTTTGGGTGCCCCAGTGGAATTGATTTATTTCCATCTACACAGACTGTCTCTCCTATTGTATTTCCCCTTAACAAAGCATAGTTGCTTTACTTCTCACTACTGGCTGTGTTCTGTCTGGTGGTGCTCATCCTGATCACAACAGTTTTCTCCCTTACAAGCAAGAGCTATTGTCCAATGTTGCGACCAACAGTCTTGGTAATTAACTCCCCATGATAAAGCTATAGAAACATAGAAAGCAATGGTTAAGACTGCAAAGCCTGTGCCTCCAGTGTAAGACCTGGCCCCTTCTCTCTGACACCAGAAATGTGACTAGGAGCAGGCCCAGAACCACATGCCCCTGAGTTCTTCCCCTTGACAACATAAGTGGCACCTAAGAGAGACTGATGCCCTTTCCTTGTACTTCACCGTGGGATACCAAACCTTACTCAAACTATATTAAGATAGCTTCCTAAAGGAAGATCTACCCATAGCAATACGCTCTAACCTTCATGTTCAAAATAATGAACCTGAATGCTTTCCAATAATATTTATGTTATGTCTCTTCTATTATATTGATGGTTCTAATATTTTAGCATCTCATTTCTTTAGATGACACCTATAAATCCTTATCTACTTTATTGTCAACAATGCAATACTTCATTGTTAAGGGCTCAGAAGGAATGTCAACAGTAGTGGCACATTAGTTAAAGTGAGAAGCCATTGTATTGATGATGTATTCCCTCTATTATTGTAATTAATGATGTGTTTTCTACATGACCTTCAAGGACAGGGTTATGCTGAAAACTATCTGAGTTAATTACAAATGCTGTCATCAGCAGTACATGTCTTGTTTGCATTGAGAATTCCTCACTTTTACAGTCAAAGGTGAAAAGCCATCTGTTATGAGACATGTGGGCCATTCTCTTTAGGTGACTGGCAAACTCCATTAATTTTTGCTGAAAATACCAAGCCTGAAAACACACTGGCATTCTTTCTTTGGTAGGATCAAATACTTATCTATTGTGTCTAGTAATGTAATTATTTGCTTGTATTACTAAAAAGTCAAAAATCAATCCATTTACAAAGCTGTTTATAAAATTAAAAATGTTCCAAACTCTAGATGAAGAACATTCATTTTTAAAGAAATATGTAAGTCCCCTAAATGAAAGAAAATGGTCAGGCTTTCAGAGAATTGCTTTGATAAACATAAAAGACATTTGTGAAGTATCTGCTGTTTTCACTTGAAAAGAAACTTCCAAGGTGATTTAGTACAAAAAAGTCTGGAATGAAAACAACCCTGCTTGCAAAATACAATTCATGTTCTTTTTAGAAGTGGGGAACAGGTTCAACAGCAATTAACAATGTTAAGTGCCTAATGGGTGCAAAGGCACTATACTACAAAGACAAAAATGAAATAGTCCCTGCCATCAAGCAGCTTTCATTTTGTAGAACATATCAGAATGAGGATAATTACACTGGGTGCTGCAAAGGACAGGAAGTATGCAAGAAAAACTGCAGAAATAGATACAATAGCATCAGGCCACTGATTTGATGTGGGGAGTGAGGGAGATGGAAAAGTCAAAAATACTTAAGTGGTTATGAGCATTAACAAATTAGAGGTTTGGGTGGTACCATCAATAGAAATAGAGAAGTTACATAGAAGGACAGGTTTTGAAGGGATTAAAAGAATTCATCCTTTGTATGTTGAATTTGTAATGCTCAGGAGAAACACCCAGCAGGGTCTGGAAATATAGGAATACAGATTATGGGAGAGATTTAAATAATGTAAATTGTTGGCAGAAATAAAGATTTTGAAGTCTGACAGCTAAAACCATGGGAATGGATAAGATTGCCAAGGTAGGGAATGTGGAGAGAAACGAAGTGGTCTAAACATAGATCTTTGAGGGACATCCCTATATATGTAATGGAAAGAACATAAAGATCTACAAAAGGAGACAGGTACGTAGTAGTCAGAAAAATAGAAGCAGGAATGTAAGAGTGAATTGTCATAGAAAACAAAGGAGGAGAGCTTATTGAGGAGGGGAGCAGTCAATATTGCCAAATGATGCAGAATTTAAAGGAGAATCAGAACAACTACCCCCAGCACCAATGTAGGGGAGAGGACAGGTAAAAGGTCGAAGAGGGGAAAGGATCTAGATAAAGATTTGTTTTTATGGTATTATGGAGAGGAAAGATCCACTATGTGTGGCCTTTTGACAGATGTCACACAAGCAATTACAGGTGGCAACCCAAGAAACATCAAATAAAAGAAAACTCCAGCTGGGAATGGGTCTGGGGTTAATAAAGTGGACTCTTGGCTTCCATGTCTTACATATGGATATTTCTACACGTGTACATATGGACACGTATATATTGTTTGCTGGGGGTGAAAAAGTACCCAAATTTTAAACTTTCAAAATCAAAAGTAGTGGGGGAAATGATTATTTCAGAACACTAATATATTGCTTCTTCCTACAACACTTTATATACCCAGTTAAATTTTACTTAGCTTTGGTTTCTCACTCACTTTATGCTGATCAATGAGGTTGCGGAGTGCTTCTTCATCATCTGGGAGCACGCCATGGAACCGAAGTGTCTGCTCGGCCTCAGCCAACCATTCCAGGAGGACATGCACCACAGAGTGAAATTCTTCTGCCTAACATTTCATATGTGAGAGAAAAAAATAAAATAAAAAATATGACTTATGAAGGGAAATGCAACAGAAATATTTTATCAGGAGATACTTTCCCACAATAAGAAAACTAGCTTTAGATTGATTAATTGTGTGCAGTGACTTTTCATTTTAAAAGTCAGTGATCTGTGCTGCTGTATTTCCATAACTGTAAAAAGATATCAAATGTATCTTTGCAGTCTGCAGTCTTCAGGAAGACTAAAATTTATTCTTGCTTTCAACCACCTCATTTAGAGTTGATAGGAAGCTTGATTATACTTTGTCATCCATTCAAGTTGAAAAAGTGAGAAAGTAGTCCTTTGATCTAAGATCTGACAGATCCCCTTTAAAAGCATCATTAACTAAAAATATGTAATGATGCTATAATAATTTTGTAAATCGCTAATCCCATCTTCAGACTATGTCGTCTGATAAAAATTCCCAGGCAACATCTATCTCTAACACAATAAAATTTTCTAGCCTTTTCTTTGTGGCAATAAAAAAACAAACAAGCAAACAAACATGTTTACCTGGCGCAAGGCTTCTTCTAATCGGGTCTGTTTTGATACTGATAACGCACATACAGTCTCCCACCGAGTACTTAATTCCTGCATTTGGACTTTAACCCACGAGGAGTCATCACGGCTGCCTTCAATAAGTTCCCGAGCAGACCGCTTGAGAGCCTGCACACTGCTTGTCCTTTTCCCCAGCTCCTTCTGGAAGACCTAAGACCACCAGAGTTTCATAAATAAATCTTCACAAACAATCCTTTCCAAATGGCACAATGTTCTGCTAGTAATTTCTCAGAAGACCTGATAGCTGAACACACATCATTCTCATTCCTCTTCATAGTCTCCTCATAGGGGAGAGAGATTCTCCCTTGGCACCTCTGCTTCTGAGAATCCCTGGCTTCCTTCCAGACTCAGTTCATGGGACAGCTTCTGTAAGAGGCCTTTCTCCATCCCTCTAGCTGCTAGCATTGGCCCCTCTAAGGGTACCCTCCATCAACTCTGTCAACATTTTCTATCTTCTTATTTATATCCATGCTATCTCCTCTCCAATAGAATGTAAACTCCTTAAAAGCAGAGATTTTCTTTTTTTTTAATCCCTAACACATAGCACAAGCATTTAATAAATGTTCTGCTTGACAGTATCATCTTTACTTTGTTTAGTAGTACAATTTAGTACAATTTAACTAATATATGTGTATATGTGTACATGGGTGTGTGTGTGTGTGTGTATATATATATACACTATATATATAATATATATATACAAATATACACATATACACCCATATATACAAATACATACAAATAAATACTTATACATGCCAAAGTGCCACAATTTCTAGGTGGCACCTAGGACAGAGTATTGGGTCTGGAACCAGGAAGACCTGAGTTCAAATCCAACCTCAGATTCTTACTACCTGTGTGACCTTGGGCAAGTCACTTAAGCTCTGCTTCAGTTTTTATAATTTGTGAAATGGGGATAATAACAGTATTTACCTCCCAGGGTTGTGAGGATAAGATGAGGCAATATCTATAAAGTGCTTTGCAGACCCTAAAGAGCTATGTAAATACTGCTATCAACATCATTATCATCATTATAGTAGGCTGATGATCATGTGATTGTGGGAATGGGGAGAAGCTACCTAACATAATCTCAGGATCTCAAACTGAATCTCTTAATTTAAAGGTGTTTTAAAGAAACATTTCTACTGATCTTGCCTTATATTAATGAGTATGTCCAGGTAGGACCCCAGGGGAATCTTAAGAAAGTCCCCATAGTTCTCATTTTTAGAAAATGTCTATTGCATTAGCTTTACACGTCTTTTCTTTTTTCAATAGACTTTAGTTTTCAAATATGGCAGCTTACATCTTTTTCTTGCCATACTTCAGGGGCTGTTGCAAAGTTTTCATTTTGCTTACCTTCTACTCATAGTGTGTATTTTGTTTTACAATTATTTTAAATTTTAAAATATAATTTTAAAATATAAATTATCATTATAAAGTATAAATTTTAATTGACATTTTCCTTTCATTTATTCTTACTGAGACAGTATTTATTTTAGCAATGCTTTATTAAATCATTTTCTACCATAATCTTTGCTTAGACATCCATTCACATACAACTGCATAATAGCTAGTATTCAATGGGTATTCAGTAAATATTTGTGGGTTGAATCAACATGGCACAGGAAGGATTTTTTTTGTGTATGGGCATAGAGTAAGAAGTGGGTCTGGAAACAGACCCTAGAGTTTCTCAGGCACAGTCCAAAATTTCACATACAAGACTAGATGTTTCAATCAATATAAAATATTCTATAAAGATGCAAATTAGCTAATTTTAAAAAATAATCAGAAACTTATGTGATCTCCAACCTGCTACACATCTTTGCATAAATTTGGTTGTACGTTACATTTATGCTGATAAAATCACTCAAAAAAATCATTCCAGCCAAACAACTAGTTTGACTAAACTTAACTGACCATTCTAATGGTAGATATGGTCACGAAAGGTACTACCTCTGTCATACAAACACAATCCTTGAATAACTCAGTGTCATTTCCATACGAGAATTTCCAAGTTATTATTAATGTATTAACTTTTTGCCTTGACAATATGCTATTAGTTCCTTTTTCCTGACCTTGAAAATAGATACCTAAAAATTGGATGGACTGGTAAATATTTGGGCAATGAGAGAACTATATTTCTACTGAAAAAGGAACATTGCAGATTCTTTATCATCACTCAATTTATAAGATGATTCTTTAAGTAAGAGTGAATAGAAAATTGTTCTTTATAATTAAATTCAACAAATATTTACTTAGGGCCAATTATTGATAGAAATCAATGGAACTAATATAAATTACAATTTTGAAATTTGTTGTAGACCTAACATACATGGTTTATCTGGTTGGTACTTTATTCACAAAAAAAAGAATTATCCCTTATGTTTCTGATGACTATCCATATGGGGCAAAGTAATGTGTGAAAGAGTTAATTATAATGAAATACAGACCAAGCATTTTTGCTTATATGAATAAACATTTTGATTTTTTTGACACATAAAATATAAAGTGAGACTTTAAAAGGATGAAAAAAAGTCCTATCTCAAATTAGACTATCCCCAGAGGAACAAAAAACCCAAGCCATTTTGATATTACCATTTTTATATCTACATATGGTTTAGATCTTTAGATAATATAGTCATTTATAATATCTCATTTGGCCCTTTCTTATAGGTAGATAAAGACTCAATACCTAAAACTCAATACAATTTGGATTCATTGAAAATGACCTCTAACTGGCAGAACATTTTAGGATGCTCAAAAGGCTTGGAGCAAAATGATCTTCTTACAATGATTAATGGTCAAACTTTCATAATAAATGTTGTTGTCTAATAAAATGCTACAGTTCAAAGTGCAGGGTGAAGAGATTTTTTTTAAGTAATGAAAGGAAGTCCATCTATTGACCTGGACATTAGAGTCATAGCTCATGTCATATTTCACATACTTATATAACATCCTCATTTGAGTTCACACAAAGAAAGATCTTTATTTTTACTGTAGAATAGCTTAAATTAAGATGCAGTGTGATGAAATCTTATTAAAATATTTTTCAAGGAAAATGTTTAAGTTTTAAAGAAGAAACATTGCATTATATGGGTTTCAGGGCTTTTCACTAAAAACAAATTAGGGACTATTATAAGGGCAAAGCCCTTTAAAATTAACCAAATTGCACAATACATTTCAATTACCATTTGCCCACTAAAGTAAATTTCTATTAAGACTTTTTTTCTAATACTTTCACCCACAATCAACACTTTATTTCAGTAAAAATGATGTCTCGATCTTTTCAAAGTATATTTATGTTTAGACATTATTAAATTTTTTTGTTTGCATGATTGTATACTAGCCATAAATGGATTTTATCATTTGTATTTTTAAACAGCTTCCCAAAGGTCATTCTTTACAAATTCCAATACAAAGATAGTAAATATCATGCAAGTCACTCAACCTTAATATGTAATTTTATCTGTCAACTTAAACAACTAGCTCTCTAATTCAAGATAAAATGATTTAAAAGCACTTAACCCAAGACAAATAGATTTTGGGGAACAGTCTCCAGATCAATACTGAGACATTAATTTGTTAAGTGTTAAGCCCAAACCACTTTGCTCATGTGACTTACTATTCAGCTGTATACACTAATGAATAATTACATCGTCCTAGCTTGTTTAGGAATAGATAATGTTAAAGGGTCAAAGGCTTCATTAAAGTCAAAACATGTCCAATGCATTATTTTCCCCTCTTTTCTCAAAATCTGTAAGTAAAGAAAATTATATTTCTGATTTTATGTTATGCAAATCCATTTTTAATCTTAGTTACAATTTTTGTGTTAACATTAAAAATAAAATGGTTTGGGTGACTGGTCCACATTTTAACTGATGGGGATTAGACCCGTGATTTAACTGGTATAAGTAACTTCCAGATGAGGAAATTCCTTGTATTAATGTTGTCACCTCTTCTACAACTTACAATCTTAGAAAGCTACCTAGAGCACTAAAAGGCATGTGTTAGAAGCAGAACTTCAACTCAGGTCCTTCCTGTTCTGAGGTCAGCTCTTTAACCACTGGGCCACAAAGTTTAAAAGAGCATCATGATAGATGCTTTTTTAAAAAATAAGGTGGCACACTGAACTTTTTTTTTTCATTCACCAACCCTCCATAAATTTTCAAAAAGACAGTTCATTGACAACTTCAATCAGATTCTAAGAGAAATAGCATTAGGGTCCATTGATTAAAATACATTGTATACAGTTTTAAAAGCATTATACATTTCCTTGGTCTACTTTTTTCTAATAAGTTTAAAATACATAGAGTGTGCTCAGTGTTTTTTAAATCCCTCTTAGGATCACACTTTTAAGTTGTATCCCATCTGTTCCCATAGATTTGGTGATTCTGTTCTAAAAATTTGTATATTTCTTGCACTGATGCCCAAAGCTTAGTATAATCATTATAATAACAATAACTCACATTTATATAGCACTTGAAGACTTATTAAATGTTTTCTTAACAGCAACCTAACAATGCTGTTTATTAAAAAAATGTCATGATTGGCCTAAATTCAATAATTTTTTTTCCTCTTTCCACTCCTACCAGGATAAGTAAACAAGATAACAGCATACTGAGGTACACAAAGAAGGCAGTATGAGGTATTTATCAATACCTTGTGATTATCTATCAAATTCATCACTAAATCCATGTCCCCATGAACTGGCTGATCTTCTGCCAACTGAGGTTCCACTCTATACAGCCAATCAATGAGAGCCTGCAGGGCATCTGTGAATTGTCCAGAAAATAGCAGAGCCTCTTCCAATTTGTTTTGCCTGA
This sequence comes from Vombatus ursinus, assembly GCF_900497805.2. Lineage (NCBI taxonomy): Eukaryota > Metazoa > Chordata > Mammalia > Diprotodontia > Vombatidae > Vombatus > Vombatus ursinus. The sequence continues at coordinate 5,455,665 of NW_020949613.1, forward strand.
GAAAATGTCAAGTGAAAAGAGTTAAATCATTTTTTTTAAGTAGTAAGAGACATCTGAACTAACCTCTTAGGAAACTTTAGTAGTGACCAAAAAGAAAGAAAAATCCTAGGAGTGAGTGCTGATATAAACAAAAGAACAGTTGAATACCAAAATTTGAAATGCAATTGGTTTTTTTTCATGTATCTTTCCACTACTGTCTTCTTTTCCTTAAACATACCATCTAAGGCAAATTACATTAACACTTGTCAAAAAAAATTCACACACACGCACACATTCACACAAGTTCTTTTAGCTCCAATTCACTCAGGCCTTCCCAGAAAACTGCATTTCCCTTCAAAATACTGTGAACACTCTTACTGTGAAGTTTACCAAACAGTGATGAGAATAGGGGTTACCAGGTGTAAGGTGAGAGGTTTTGGTTGGGGGAGAGAGAAAAAGTTTGAGGAAGAAGTGGAAGAAATAGCAAAGTGAGTTTTCTCCTGGGTCATCATTCTTACAGACACCCATGCAAATCCCGTAATGGAGCAACAGAGATTTCTTCCTCTGCCCACTCTAAATATTCTCATCTTTCCAAACCCTAAGATGTTCTTTACTGCTTGTGATATTGGACAAGAAAGTACTTCTCCCACCAATCCAAATGTTGCCCCCTTGGGAAAGAAAAGTACTACTAAATAAATAAGGTAGTTGATCCCTCACAAATCTGCTTCCTTTTCCCCTGAAGCCCTTCTGGTCTCCCTCATGCAACTTTTAAAATGAGAGATTCTTCACCAATAAAGAAAAAAATCATTTTTCTAAGGTTATTTTTCATGAATTCAGATTTGGGGAAGACTTCTGCTTTACTATGTCCTTGGGAAATGCATTAAAAGAAAAAAAAGGGATTGGAGCACATACATGTATACAAATACACACATGTATGTGAATAGCCATCACAAAGGAAAATAATCTTAACAATAGTTTTAGATTATGCAAAATGATCTAGTATTTATGTATGTGTTTTGTAGATTGTTTTCATATACTTATGTATGTATGCATTATCTCCCCCAATAGAAGGCAAGCTCTTTGAAAGCAAGAGCTATTTCATTTTTGCCTTGTCTTGTCCATGGTGCCTAGTACAGTGTCTGGCACCTAGTAGGTAGGTACTTAATAAATGCTTTTTGATTTATTGATGTGGGAAAACTTTTTTGTGATGGCACCCTGGAGACACAAAGATAGCTCACCTTCTGAGAAAACAATGTAAGTAAATGCAAGATATTTACAATATAAATACCATGTCATTTTGCATCAATTTAAAATATTATTAAAGTTGCTTTCCTTCATGATGACTGCTAAATTATTTTTCAATTATGTTTCAATTATTAATACAGTGCCTAGTACACATTGCTCCATACACATAGTGCTCAATAAATGTTTATTGAGAAGAACACCTTATTTATTTAATTCTATGGAGCTATTAGTGCTTAAAATAATGTGGTCAATTTACAATCTGCTTATTATTAAAGGTTACCTTTTGAAATACAAGATAAATTTTATGTTATTTGAATGATAGAGTTAGATAAACTTCTAAAATTTCATTATCAAGTGAATACTAAGAAACAAGAGACAACAAAATTTAGGTCATATATAATGGGCAATGATGGTACTATATACTGACGTTAAAGTAGTCACCACTCCACTCGGTTAATATTTGTTAAACTACAAAAAAAAAAATCACCTGGAAAACTACACAAGTAGGAAGTAACGTAGCATCAGTAGCAAAAAGAAAAAGACTTCGCTTAACTATTTTAGGGAGAAAATTAACACACACACACACACACACACACACACACACACACACACACATATATATATATATATATAAACTTAATAAACTTTAGATGTTTATTGAGAAGGGTCAAATGTGATGAAAGAAAATTTACCAATATATGTTAAAAATCTTATCGTGAACAAAATGGTGGTAATATTCACACTTATCTCATAGGGATGTTATGACCTGTAAAGCACACTGGAAACTTTAAAGTATTACATGAATTTTAGTTATTATTGTTGTTACTACAACTATCTGCCTTTTTGTTAAAGCCCTGAGTTTGCTGAGTGTTGCTATCTAGCCTGACACCATGTCCTAAGAATCATATGACCCTGCAAACCATCCTGTAACTTACCTCTAGTGGGTTATCTCTTCCTGTTAGAATGCCAGCTCCTTGTCGGCAGGGATTGTCTTTATTTTCTGTTGGCATGCCCAGGGCTTATCACAGTACTTGGCACCGTGGTAAGCTCTTAAATAGTAACCTCTTGAATGTTTTCTAATTAGTTCATTTATTTAATTTAAATTATACTCAATTTGCTGTATTTTTAAAAAAAAAACTTTTGAAACTATTTTAAGGAACTCATTTTACCTTTCCACAGATTTCCCACATATAGTGTCCCATTTATCTCTGAGCTCACTTAACATATCATCCAGTTTCGAATTATCATCAGTCAGAGAGGTTTTCTCTTTCAGAGAACGTCCAGTTCTGTTTGTGGTGTCATAGACAGAGTGTTTTGCTCCAAGTGATTTCTGGAACTCCTGCATATTTGAAATGGAAAAAACATATGCTTAACAAAGGCATGAGAGAAATGCATTAGTAAAAAAACAATCACAATAATTGGAACCCCAAATGATTAATGAGCACAGAAGATAATGAAGTATTTCATCTTTAAACAATGGCACATCACAAGTGTTGAGGCTCCTCATATATTTTTTTAAATTATAAAGACTATCTATTCATTTAAAAGCAAAATTTTTAAAAGTTTCTATAATCTTTAAAGAAGCAATTTAAGGAAACACGAATCTGTTGAAAATAAAACTATCATAACATAACATGCAAAATTGAACTTCTAATTTACATTTTTTTTAAAATTTCAATGGAGATTCGGAAGATGGTTATTTATGATCTTGGTTTCTGATTCCTCAGGAAGTCTTTAAATAGATGTGGCATACACACCTCTCACCTCAATAAATTTTTTTCTTAAAACTTCAGATTCCCCACCATTCATTCTGTGTATTCATGATCACAGTGGTTCATCAATGCCCAAAGTAGGGATAGTATGTATGGGACTATGGGATAGTGGTAGTAATAAACGGGGGACTGGATAGGAAAAAATAAATACTTGTGTAAGTAATTAGAAAGACCATAGAGTACTGTTGGGTATGTGGTTGAAGGAGACAGGGAGGATAAGCTTAAAAAATGTGAGGGAGAGTTGACTTATTAAGTTGACTTACTCTTAGAAAAACACGAAACCGTTCTAGGGCTATAGTGCCATGAATATGAAAGTGCATGTGACATTAGCCAGAGGCCAGAAGCATATAGCATAATGCTAGGCACATTTTAAGTACTATATAAATACTAACTATAATAATAATAATTTTTATTATTCATGATGTACCCACACTGAAGAAATACTCCATGTCCCTTCGAGCTATAACCATTTATTGTTCAAAATACTCTCTGTTATAAGTGGGAACACTGCCTAAAAACAATGAATTACAATTGCAAGAACTTGGCCATACCTCAAGTTGATGCTACAGATGGATGACCCTAATGAGGCCTCTTACAAAAAGCTATACTTTCATATTACATGATTCTTCTGAAAATAAGATAAAAACACTGCCATGCAGGATCAAAGATAGAGAACACAAACAATGTCCTTTGTACTTTGTAGTTAGGTAGTTTGCTTACTCTGCTTGTTTTAGACATTATTTTCTACTGAAAAGTTTTAAAGGAAAGGGTACAGATTAATTTTACTTCAAGCAGTACTTGAAGTTAACAAACTTGGGAAGCTTCACTACCGTACTTCCTTGATGTTTCCTGTCTATCATTTAGTATCTCTTTTTATACACTGGCCAGTAACCTCATAAATAATTCTGATGCTTAGGTTATTTCCTATGTTACTTTACTATTTGTTCACTGCTAATGACAATCCAACTAAGTCTGATTGATCATTACATGTTAAACATGAAACATGCAGGGATTTTCATATTTGTACATTTTGGAAAAAAGGGGTAATCTATTTTGCCATTTCCACACACTACAAAAAGATGTTTAATTGGTAGGATCATTGACTCAAGCACTAAATGTCTGCAGAGTACTATCGCCTCATAGGTGGCATTATGGAAGGCTTTCTATTGACTTCATCACTTGAATCTAAGGAAGCAACTGGTTTCTTTAGGAAGACGGCCAAGAGACCAGAGAAACTAGGCTACTGTCATCATATGAGAATTTTAATAAATAAAGGATATGACTCAGAAATATCATCCTTATTCCGTCTATCAATGCTTTCTGCCTCAGATACATGATGCCAAGTATGAAAGGAAATGGCAAAAACCACCCAGATTATAAACTTTTTGAACCTATCTTCAGTGTGGATCTAGTATTAAGTTTGAAAAATTCTATGTTCATTGTAGCAACTATTCAATTTAATACAGAGACACCATACAATGACCAAATTCAGGAATATCAAGTCCAGTAACAAAAAGAATTAATATAATCTTCTATGACATCTCATTTTTAATCTCTGACCTATATAACAAAATTCAGCTTTTCTCTGAAATAAAACATATTAATTAGAAAGACCCTCAAACTAATTTTAAAAGAAGTGAAATTGGAGCATATTTATCTTTGAATATTTGTATTTTTTTAAAAGCCTGTCTACAGTCAGTCAATAATGCATCCTCACCTCCCACGGATTTCTCAACCTTCTACAATCTGTCTTTTGACCTCATCATTGAAGTGAAACTATGTTTTTTCCAAGATTACTGCTTATGTCTTAATCATTAAATTCAATGCCCTTTTCTCAGGCCCCAACCTTCTTGACATCTGTGTAGCCTTTGATACTGCTGACCACTCTCTTTTCCTTCACTGCTGTCTTCACCCTGAATTTTCATCCTAGTTATCCTACCTGCTTCTTAGTCTCCTCTCCTGGATTATCATTCATGACTTACTAAGTATGGGTATACTATAGAGCACTAGTATCAAACTCAAATAAAAATGGGGGCCACTAAACCATACATAAGGATCCCTGTGGGCATATATTAACTTAGAAAACTACATATTAGCATTATCTATGTTTTATTGTATATTCATTTGGTTTGATATTTTCCAATTACATTTTAATCAGGTTTAGGCTACACTCTGGAATGTTGCTGGCCACACTTTCCCTGGTCTCTGGCCCTTCTTTCTACTCTCACAGTGATGTTATTGGCTTCCATGGATTTGATTACTGTTTCTATGAGGATGAACCCCAGTCTAAATACCCAGACATCATCTCTTTCTACTGAACTTTAATCCCATGTCTTCAACTACCTGTCAGACATTTCCAGCAGTCTATGCCATGGGAATCTCAAACTAAATATGTCAAGAACACAGCACAAATGGATTGCATGCCCTGCAGGACAGTTCTTATAGCCACCACTGTTACTTGGTAACTTCTCTGAGTCCTAGGGATGCTGATGAGCAATTCGTAAATATGATATAATTCTAACTCAGTTTTCAAAGCTCATCAAAATGGTGCACTTTTGAAACTACTTAGAAAGGACATCTAAATACACTGATTGTGGTAGGATCAGCCTAAGAATGAAATTTAGCCTTACATACAATCAAATTCACATAAATATCGCAGAGATGGACTCTAACCTATTCAAAGGAACACTCATATTTCTGAGTTCAAATATTAAAAATACCATTTTGGGCAGGGCAATTTTCCCCCTTTTTCGTTGGTTTTAGGGGAAAAAAACTTTCCAGATAGAAAAAATATAATATAGAAAGATAGAAGTATTTTTATTTAAGAATTGTTTGAAATCTTGATGGTTATTTTAATCATCTCCACTCAATTCACAAACCATAATTCTAAATAATTAGAGTGGCCAATTAAAAACATAATGGTTTAACCACTGAAAATACTTTAAGTACTTTTTCTCTTTTGTTTGTAGACAACTCCATTTCCTAATATGAAGAACACCTATATGCTGCCATGTTGAATTTTCTTTCTATAACAACTAATTTCAGAGATCCTAATGTATATGCTATCTTAAAAAATGTTTCTGTGTGGAGGGACTTTGGAAATGGAGGGCAGGAAAATGACATCACAATGCAATGACATAGCTTCCTTTTTTTCAGCATCAGACTCACTTTATGTTGTGTAAGTTGTGTCTTTATTTTATCTGGATCATTGGCAATTTCAAGCTCTGAATCCAAAGATTTCTCTGATTCCTCTAGCCATTCCATGAGTTTGCTCCAAGCTTCATGGAACTACCAAAAACAAGAACAACATTATTTTTACATTATATAAATTTATACAAGGTAAAAAGTAACTGAAAGAACTACATATACAGACTCTACAATCTTTCCACATAGATATAAATGAATACTAAAGGAGGGTTTACATTTTTGAATGATTTAAATTAAATCTAGCACATCCTCCGAAAAATAAAAAGGATTTAATAATGGCCAAGAGTCTCATGTCTCAAACACATAAACTTGAACAAAAATTTGAGAAAGTTGAAAGGAACTATAAAAATGTTTGAAGACAATAATGAGAGCTACTTCTGGTTGTTTTAGCCAAATAACTAAATTAGTGTGTAAGGGAATTTTCCCCCTGCAAAGGTTTGGTATTCTTTAAGGAACTGGGAATTTTTTCATTCCTCATCGTACAAGGGATACAAAGGAAGGGCAGACAAATTTTCGTAGAATCAGAGCTGGAAGGAACTTCAAAATCTTCTAGTCCAACATTCTCATTTAACACACAAAGAAAATGAGACACAGAAAGACTAAGGAATTTGTGCCTAAGGTCACACAATTAAATGCAATTGTCCCTGATAATTTACTTGAACTATTTAGTAATAACAGTTGTAATATGGGCATAGAATTTTGGAGCAAAATGGGTTCTAGAATCTAGTTATTTAGCCTGTCCCCCTCTTGTTATAGATGAGAAACAGGTTCACAGAATTGAAGAGGCTTTCTTAAGGTATTAGAGCTTTTATAAAGTCATTGTTAAAATCAGAAATAAAACCCAATTCTCTTGGTTTTAGAATTTAGACCTCTTTTCCAGCCTACCACATTCGTAGTTATAGGAAATACAGTCATTGACACTGTATGTAGAAACACCTTTACAGAGAGTCTATAATTTATTAACAGTTTGTAAAATCAAAGTATTCACATATCAAAAGATGGCTGGTAAGCCAATTTTTGGAAATTCAGAACTATTTCTTCATATAAAAAGCATTATAAATGGTAGTTAAACTCCCAGGCTAGGCAAAAAATCTTACTGCTGTTAAATACTGCAAGTATGCAATGTAAAGAGGGGGTGGGAAAGTGAAACAGAGAGAGAAAGAGAGAGAGGAGGGAAGGAGAGAAAAATCAAAACTGTTGTAACACTAGTTCTGTTAACAGGAATAAAGAACTAGACCTGCAATTTCATTTGCATAGGTAAGGGAACTCCTTTTACCAATGCTGGCAACTTAAGGTCTTAGAGGGCTGCCCAAAGCACTGAGAGATTAAGTGAGTCACACAGTTACATAAGGTCACACAGGCACAGTGTGTGAGAACCAGGACATAATCATTTTCCTAGTTGTGAAACCAGCTTCCTCTGCATTATGTCATTCTAGTCGAATAAGAAAGTTGAATCCTGACATTTATGTAAAACCAGACTTAACTAAGACAGGGGCACTTAGGAGATTCTGAAGAGAAATTCCTGCTTTTTCAAGGGCTTTACAGCTTGATAATGCTGGTTTTCTTTCTTTTCTCTAATTTTATTTCAAAACCTGACTTTGTTTTTCCCTGATAACAGTTTGTTGTCAGTTTTATTGGTTGTTGTTTGGGTGATTCAGTTATGTCTGACCCTCTGTGACCCTATGGACTATATTGTCCATATTGTCCAAGAGGTTTTCTTAGCAAAGATACTGAAACGGTTGGCCATTTCCTTCTCCAATTAGCAGTATTACCCATACCCTTATCATCATGACTTAGGTATAAGACACAAATGGAACAGAGAGGAGGAGGTTTTTTTTTTTTAATGGCAAAAGTTGAAGAGAAGGGGAAAGTGAATTTAAAGAAGTGTGTGTGTGTGTGTGTGTGTTTGCATACGTTTGCACACATATAGCATAGGTAGCTATTGTCTGCACAGAGAAATCAACTAAGATGCTATATATTTATGGGAGGAGATAAAGGAAACTGGCCTTGGGAAAGACCTCAATCAGGGAATTCCCTTTGCTTACCAACAGATAGTACCTTTAGCAGAGGACAGCTTGGTTAGAAGGAATTTGTAGTATTGCATAACTAGCTCTATCTAAGAGACATTTGTAATGACAGTAATCATAACTTGCAAAATGTCTATGATGAAAAATGTTGCTTTCTGTACCAAATTCTACCCTTTATATTTCCTGGGGTGGAGATGTCCTGGTTTAAGGCATCCTTTCTTTTGTATTATAAAGTTTCATGCCTAGGCCGTGACATTAGAATTGGAGGAGAGTACTCAACGGATCCATACAGACATGTAAGAAATGTGACTGAGCAGGATACACAATGTACAACAGTGGCAATTCTACAATTCAGTCTCCATAATAGAGAATGCCCTTGGAAAGAAAAAATTATTTCCCCCACCCAGCCAAAATGACTATCTTCCTATCAGAAGACAGAAGCTAGCTAGTTTCTCTTATAAATAGAAATAGTATGGATTATGAAAAGATAGTAAGAGGAAGATGCTTTGACTTTTTTAGTATCCAAATGGATATAGATGATGTTATCCCAGTCTTTTAACCAGAAAAATATGACGAAATATAAAGCTTTAGTTTAAAATATTAAAAGTTTATCAAATGGTTGTGAGATAGTACCATCATAATGTTGAAGAGGAAATATAGATTTGGTAAACAGATATATGTATATATATATATAAGACTTCCAACAAAATTCAGAGAGAACAAGAAAAGTCTTAAGGTAAATCATTAGATAAACTGAATAGTCCTCAAAGGCCTTTGTCTTGAAGAATACAAATCCATCTCTTGCAGAAATTTCATCTTTCCGACATCAACAAAAGGTAGCCACATAAATAACTACATATGTTAAGTAGGTCATGACAACACAGATTAAGGAAAAAAACTTAACCAAAAACAAATAAAACTTTGTTTTGTCTTTAGAGATGATAATAATAGCCCTTGTGGAGACAGACTATAATTATTCCTTTTCAGATTATTCTATATGACTAAAAGTCAACATAAGGGTAGAAAGGAAAGATGTCAGTACTTAGGGTGCTGCCCTTTAACTAAAGAAATAATTTCCTGGGCTCATAACAATGATTTGTTATCTCTATTTTGACCTGCAATAAAAGATTTAATAATACAATGATTTTTTTTTAACAGGTATGAGTTACTGCTAAATTTACAGTTTCACAAAAGCTATTATATTACCTGTTTCGCTCTCTTTCGTGCATCATCCAGAGCTCTCCCTCTTTCCACCAATCGTTGGACAACTTTTTCCCATCGACTCTGTACACTAATTAAGAGATTTTTAATAATGACAACATCTTGTTTTTGGCTAAAATATTTCAGGTGGGTTCCATTTTTGTCCAGCTCTATGATCTGATCACGATGAGAATTTACTTCATTGGCAAAGACCTTTCCAGAGAAAAGCATCATATGTAAATCAGTTTTTCTATGTTTACATAATATACAATTACAAAAAACTATACCAATATACACTTAAGAAGACTGAAACCTATAATGCAAAAAAGACAAAAACCCTAAAATGCAGATTTCTAGCAATGAAACCTCCCAGTATCTTGAAAAGGAGAAATGAAAATCCTATCTGTCTGATTCACTACATACCTTGTGTTCATCAATTTGAAACAAGACAGTGTCTAAGATAAGACTTGGCCGCGAAGCTATATTCAATGTTTGTTCAGCCTGGGTAAGCCAGTTGATAAAGTCCTGAAGAGAATTGTGGAACTCCATGGCCAAATTAAGGGCATCCTCTAGTTTAGCCTGAAAGAAAAAAGACTATTTAGTACTTGATGCTATTGCAGAGGTTCTTTTTTCAGTTTGGCCATTCTTTGGCAGTCTTCCTCTGCCTCCCTACTTTATTAGTGAATGATTTGCATCCATTCTTTTTTAAATGAAATAAATCCACAGTGAAAATATTAGAAAACATTTGAGAACTGTATCCTAGGCCGTTGTGTTTTAGTATACTATATCCTGTTACTTGACAACTGAACTACTAAAAAATTGCAAGTTTATAGTCATATTGTCAATATAAAGTGCCAAAAATATAAAATATTTCTGTATAAATACAAACATAAAACATATTTTATACAAAACAAAATACATAATATATATTATAAATAATATAATAAAATAAAAATAATAAAAAAGTATAAAATATTTTAAAAATTCAACACGTCTGGTCACTTAAGTGGCAGATTATATCTAGTATCCTACTGTTCTAACATTTTTCTTATAGTAAAGCAGCACCATCAACAATTTTCATTCACTGCAGCAGTTTCAAACTGTAACAAAAAGAGAAAAATGTATCCATAATTTAACATGAACTTTCTATCTCCCTACTTAGATCCTTTTATTTGCTATTTCGGTGTTTAACTTTTAGGTGGGTCATTCAATATTTTCTTAAACTTCTACGCAACTATGACTAAATTCAAACCCTGCAACAACTCTGTTCAGCATCAGCCCTACCACTACTACTTCTAGCTCACCAGGCCTTACCATTCACCCTGCTGCTACACTTGCTCAATGCCAGGGCATCACCATCTGAGCAATATTGCTGATGCATCCCAAAGAGCTCTGGGTCTTGCTGTTGGCTCAGACATTGATCTCTTAGGGACCACTAAACTTTTCCATTTTCCTTACAGGTGAATTCTCATTTACGTGTTGCCTTCCATAACTAGAATACAAGTTCTTTGACAGAAAGGACTGTCAAACTTTCCTATTTGTTGTTCTGGGACTTAGTACAATGCTTACACACAATAAGCGCTTAATAAATGCTTTTTTGTTTATTCATTCAATCAAAGAGGCTCATAATTCTGTAATTAAAAAGAGCTACTGACAACACAAATGTAAGTACAAACATAATTGTTCCATTTTTACTGATTATTTTCATATGTGTGAAGATAGAATTTTATTTCAATAACCGTTTAGAACTCATAAGTTTAATTTTTTCCTAATATATTTATAAGTATAAAACATTAACTCTCAGGCTCCTAAGATATATCTACATAGAAAATAATTCATATCCAGAAAAGACAACTGATAAAAAGCATTATCTTTTGTTTTAACCAATGCACATACTTTTCTTTCACTGAGTTTGGCTTCTATAGATTCCCATTTTTCTTTCAAGTTATTTATGTCTTGGTCAACATTTGTATCTGCAGACTCTGGGCATCTTGCAAGCATCTGCTGACCCTTTTGCATGAGGCACTTATATGTTTCTTCTTTAACTTCAAAGGCAGCACAGAGTTCCTAAATTGAGATATCAAAAAATAGTATTGTAAAGAAGTAAATTCAAGAGTTCTATTTTCCCCCAAGTCGTCATCCAGAGCTCTGAATTACATAATCTCTACATGGAGTGTAGTTCATATCCAGATGTACAGCCTTCCATAATTCCTTAAGAATAGAAAATCTCAAGCACAATTTAATAGATAATACATTCTAAGTTCCTAATTTCCATCTGTGAGATTTATGCTTTTATTTGGTATTGGAAAATAAGCCTAAGTAGCCACTCACAAATCAGATTTGTTCACTTGTATGTTTGTTTTTAACTTGACTTGAAATTTCATTGACATGGGAAGACTCTTGATAGGGACACTCTTTCCACTAATGTAAAACAGTTCCTTGCACTTCAAAATAATTAGAAAAAGTAAATCCTTCCAACAAATAAATAGTTGGGCACTACAGGGAAGATAAAATGACTCTGTGAATTTCAAACAAAGAATCACAGGTTTACTTTTGGAAGTGACTCAGTTATTAAATAAGTCCCATAAAGGTTAAATGACTTGTCTATAGGTAATAAGTAGCTAAGCCAAGATTTGAACCTAGTCATCTGGCACCAAATCCAGTGCTTTTCCCACACTACCAAACTGTCTTCTGACAAAGGTATGCAACAGAAATGTCAGTGAATCCAAGAGAATTTCATCTCTAATTTATTAGAAATCAACATCTTAGCAAAACCAACAACAAACAATTAACCAACCCATTGACAAGCACCATGTCATAATTTTCCTCATATTGTGGAAACATGGAAGGAGAGAGTACATAAGTGGCATGCTCTATATTTATGATTAAGCAAGAGCCCCTCTTGAGAGCCTTTCACCTGAAGCTAACTAAGGATAAAACTCCAAGGCCATTATCAAAAAAGCAGACCATTTGTTACTTTTTTCATTTAAGCCATTAGGAATATGTTTTCCAAGAAACTGTTGTTATCAAAAAATGAGTGTCAAAAGGTCAATGTAGCCATTCTTCTGTGCTTTTTTTTTCACTTAAGTAATTTAATATGGTATTAGTCATACAATGGTAGTATTGTTTATATAAATTTTTAATCCCTTATGGGGGAAAATTGGACTAAAGTCTAAAAAATTCTATTTCCTAGGTGCTAAAAGTCACATTCATGGAAGAACTATCATTTTATGTACATGGAAATTTTATCCTTTCACAAGTAAAGCTGTGTTAACCTTCAGGCATATAATTAGCTAATTGTGTATTTTCACAAACTGACTTTCTGTTATAAATTTTTTTTAACATTTTATAAACTTTATGCATTGTAAACAGTTTCCAATCACTAAAAGTGCTTACAAAAGTTAATCTCCTAATCCCAGGCTAACTAGAGAGCTTTTCAAAATGATGTACTTACTATATGGGTATTAAGCTGTTCCCGGGCTGTTTCTGGTAATCCTCCAACAGGTTTTGATGCCAACAAGTGACGCTCAGTGTCAGTTAGCCACTGATGTAAATCTTCAACTTCTCCATGGAACCCTTGTGCCTAAATTCAAACAAGCTATTTAATCTTTAGGTCTAGGAGGTAAAATTCTCTAATGAAATAAAAGACAATGCTTAAGTAATCCCAGCCCCCTAAATCTATTTCTGCTATTAGAAATGTCAGAGCCACACAGATTTTTCCTTCACAAGTAATATTTAGGACAAGAACCAAGATATCTCTGTTCCCAATGCTCAATGCTACAGGACAGAACAAGAGATTTCTGATAAACAGGAGTCTGAAAACAACTTTAAGTACCCCATGCTATTTTTGGTTTTAAATGCTGTGCTGAAGTTTCTTGAATTTCTTTTCCCGCTCACCTGGTGCAAAGCACTATCCAGCTGTTTTTTCCTTTGTTGTGTTTTTTCCAATACATTTTGCCAGCGTTGGTTTAAAACCTCCAGCTTGGTCTGGAGATTACTTGCTTCTTCTCCTGCACTTGATTCAATTAGGTCATTTCCTGCTTTCTTAACAGCTTCCACTGTAGACTGATGAGCTAACACATCATTTTGGAGCACCTTCAAATATTAAAATGATACCAAGGTGTCTGTCAGTTATACTCCTTAGCATTACTTTTAATTTACTTCTAAGAGCGACATATACAACAACCAAAGTTTGAGTAGTTAATAACATTAAAAAAAACTTTACTGGGTTGGTTTTGTCTTTAGGACTACAACAGGATGCCCTGTGTGTGTGTGTGTGTGTGTGTGTGTATACATATGTGTGTGTTTGTATAAACATAGACACACATTTGATAACTATCACCCACAAAAATGATCATCTGAAAATTTTTTCCAACTTGGTAAGTATCATACATACCTAATGAAAGTATGCAGAACAGGGCTGAATATTACTTTTTCTACATTAGATTCACCAGTTTATTTGCTAAAAATTATAATAATGATAATAATAACTAACATTTATGTAACTCTTACTATGTGCCAGGCACTGTGACAAATATTTTACAATTACTATATCACTAGATGCTCACAACAACACCATCAGGTAGGTGCTATTAATTGGACCCATGATGACATTCATGTCTTAACCCAGTAGTTCAAGAATCTAAAATTAAAATATTGTTTTAGTGTCATATATTTCTTTTTTTCTATTTCTTTTTTTTTTAGTTTTCAACATTCATTTTTATAAGATTCTGAGTTCCAATTTTTTTGTCCCTCCCTTCTTCCCTCCCCTACTCCCTTCCCAAGACAACAAGTAATCTGATATAGGCTATACATGTACAATCATATTAAACCTATTTCTACTTTAGTCATGTTGTGAAAGAAGACTCAGAACAAAAGGGAAAAGCCATGAGAAAGAAAAAAAAGAGAGAAAATAGTATTCTTTGATCTTTGATTCAGACTCCATAGTTCTTTTTCTGGATATGGAAAATCTTTTGCAATTGTCTTAGATCATTGCATTGCCGAGAAGAACTAAGTCTATCGAAGTTGGTTATCGTACAATGTTGCAGTTACTGTGTACAATGTTCTCCTGGTTCCACTCACTTCGCTTAGCATCAGTTAGTATCATATATTTCTATACGATCATACAGTTACTATAGTTCCAGGATGCTGCTGCAACTGCCATGTTCACAAAGAAATCCTATAATTTTGAATTAGCATCCTTTGAAAGCAAGCCACTAAATTCCTCCTTCAATTCCTTGTAGTATACAGGTAGATTTAAGTTCTTCCAATACTCTGCCAACGAAACACAAGCTCTGACAAGTCTTGTCAAGCTGGAAAACCTTCATGTACAGACCCAGTGACTGTTTATTTTCTGAGGACTGACTTGGTTAAGATTGTGGAGGCCCAACTAGATCATGAAGTATGCTAGCCACAGTGATTCATGAAGACTGTCTAACCTAAAGCACAGAGGGGTTGTCATATGTATTGGTGAAGACAGTAAATGTACTGATAAAATCATGTTCTTTTGAAGTACTGAGGTAGCTTGAGAGTGAAAATTGACTGACCAGAGAATATGGTTTTATCTTCTCCTGATAATGTCTATCCTACTGACTGAGTTCTACTATCCCGAGGAAACCAAGTAGGAATACTGCAATGCAGGAAAGGATGAAATCTAAGCTGCATACAAACTGTGCAGTGTTTTAGCAATGTGTGCAATGTACATCAAGCACATATTACATTTCCTTATAGGAAAAGAAAGTTGAACTTTGGCTAATACAGACTGAAGAATAGCTTCTACAATACCTATAGGGCAGCCTCTGAAAAACAAACATGTTATGTTGCAAAAGTTTGCCAGTAAGTCATTTGTTTGTCAAGTATGTTCACATATTCCAGTGGCAACAATAGTATAATTCAAATATTTCAAGATAGGCCCAGGAGCTATAATATTAGGATAAAAAAATAATTTACATCTAAAAAAGAACTCAGAGTTGATCTAGCCCAGAAATAGAGTTTAGAGACACTTGCCCAAAGTCACACAGCTAACTGGTGACAGAATTTGGGGAAAATTTACTGATTTACCATAAGGTGCTATAATCTTCTATACTCCCTCTAAAAACAAGGTAATCAACTTTAACCACAATACACATACTTTTTTCTGTTATGAAAAAACTTATTCCAAGTTACAACTTGGTACACTAGAGAAGATATATGTTTCAATGCTATGCTAACAGTAAGAGTGAGGATACTTCTTCACATTTTCCTACTCCATCAGTGGGATTGTTACTATCTCTTCTCTCATGGAGAATAGCAGAACAAAATCTCAGAGGCCAACTAGCATCCAAATGACAGTGGTGACAATGGTTACCCAGGCACAGTGTGAAATGTGGAGGGATTCTTTGCCTTCCGAAGGAAACCATTCAAATGCAGGACGTCAGTCAGGAAAATTTTCCTTAAATCTAGCCTGAATCTGCTTCTCTACAACCTCCATCCATTGTTTCTGGTTCTGTTTACTGAGGCCAAGAAGAACAAGTCTGATTTCTCTTCCACATAAAAGCTTGTCAAACCTTTATAAAGAGGTAACTCCACCCTGACATCCCGCCAAACCCCATAAGTCTTCCATTCTCCTGGTTAAACAACTCTGGTTCCTTAAATTAACATTTATATGGTAGGGTAGCTCACCATCCTCTTGATTCTTCTTTAGATGCTCTACAGTTTTCCTATGTCCCTTTTTTTCTTTTGGAGGCAATTGGGTTTATGTGACTTGTCCAGGGTCACATAGCTAGTAAGTGTCTGAGGCTAGATTTGAACTCAGGTCTCCATGGCTATGCCACCTAGCTTCCCTGTCTCTTCTAAAATATGGCATCTCCCAGGCCAGAGTGCAGAATAACTTATCAACTCCCTTGTTCTGGACAGTACACCTCACTTACTGTACCTACTCACACTAATGACACACATTAAGCTTATATGAAAAGGCTCAGATCTTTTTCACAGGAACTTTCTAACCACACCTCCACCATTCTGTACTGTTGAAGGTGATTTTTTAAAACCATACAGAACTTTATTTTTATCCCTATTAAATTTATCTTATCATATTAGCCTATCATTCTAACTTTTTAAAATTCTGACTCAATCAATAGTTCTAGACCATATAAAATAATTAGACAGTATTAAAGAAGAGAGTATACTTGCCGAAACAGACACAGGAACTATACAAATATGAACACAACACACCTTTTATGCAAAGTTAGATCTAAATAGCTGAAGTAATATTTATTGTGCATAGCTAGGTAAAGCTAATATAATTTTAAAAATTATAATTTTACCTAACCAATTTATGTAAGGCCATCATGATCAAATTACTAAAAAATTATCTTACTGAGTCAGAAAAAAATAATAACAGGGTTCATTTGGAAGAGCAGAGGGTCAGGAACTTCAAGAAAATCAGGGGGAAAAGATGTGAAGGAACTAGATTCAGTAGCATCAGATCTTGAAGCATATTATAAGTTGGGAGAAGGGCTGAAGTGTAAAATGAATAATTATGATTATTTTAAATTTAAATTTTCCTGTATAAATAAAACCTATGTAGCCAATAATAGAGGGAATGAAGAAAAATTGGGAAAAAAATCTCATAGACAATCTGACAGATAGAATGTGATTGGGTCGGAATACTGTTGTGGTGCAGAAAATGATGAACTGGTGGATTTAGAAAAATATGGAAAGACTTGAACTTATGAAGGAAGATGCTATCCACATACAGAGAAACATGACAAGTAGAAATAAGCATAATATGGTTTTACGTATATATGTTTGAGTATGGATATGTGTAAATGTGTATTTTATGAATATCTAGGTATATGTATGTATACATGTATACATGTGTATATGTATACACACAAATGTACACATGCACATGTACATATACATACATGTACATATTGCATGTATGTGTATAGATTACATGTATGTGTGTGTATTATATATTATATATGTATGTGTATATATATATGTGTGTGTATGTGTGTGTGTGTGTGTATCCCTGTGCTTAATTGTAGACTTCTCAGGGAGGAAGGGGGAAAAATAAAGTAAAAAATGCACAGCGAGGACAAAAGAAAACATACAAAGACGCAAAGAAAAGATGGACAGCATTGAAAATAATGTGTAGTGTTTATTATATAGGTTTTCTTGAAATGGGAATTTATAGCTTTATATTGAATCCTCTCATATGTTCTGCTGTGTACATGGCAATGTTTTTTCTTTTCTTTTCTTATTGTGTATTTAAGTTTAAAACAAATTAAAATATAATGAAAAAATGTGACTCATAAGTCAGTCAACAAGCATTAATTAAGCACTTCTTACATATAAGGCAATATGCTTCTCACTGAAGAAACAGAGAAAGGCAAAAAGCAATATTCTTTTCCTAAAGGAGATCACATTTTAATGGGTAAGACAAAGAAGAGTAGATGAAAAATAATCTGAAAGCAAAAGTGCTAGCTGTTGAGGACTTCAGCTGAGCCTTGAAGTAAGCCAGGGAAGCTAAGAGGGAAAGGTGAGCACAGAGAATATTTCACATATAAGAGACAACCAGTGCAAAGGCATATAGATGGAACATGAGAGTGTTGCATTTGAGGAACAGCATGTGGATCAGGGTAGCTGGATTATATTGCGTGTGTGGAAGGGAGACTAAAATGTAGAAAGAACAAAATGGCAGAAAGGGATCAGTTTGTGATGGGCCTTAAGTGGCAAACAGAGGACTTTGTTTGATCCTACAGTTAACAGGGAGACACAGGGGTTTATTGAATAGGAAGGTAACACATTCTGACCTGCACTTTCGGAAAATCACTTTGGTAGTTAAGTGGGCGGTGGATTGCAGTAGAGAGAGACTTGAAGTGGAGAAACCAATTTGAAGGTTATTGCAATAGTCCAGGTAATATGGGATGAGAAGTCTATACTATGATGGTGGCCATATGAAAGGAAAGAAGAGGACTTGTGCAAAAAATGTTATAAAAACAAAAATGACAACAGATTGGCTTTCTGTAGAGAACCTGGGTGACTGAGAGGATGGTAGCGCTCTTAATAATCAATTTGGTACGATTAGAGAACTTGGTGTTAAAATAATGCATTGTTTTGGACGTATGAGTTTGAGGTCTCTGTGGAACATCTACTTTGAGATGTCAAAAAGACAGGACTAGAGGACAGGTCTGAACATATACATCGGGGAATCACCTATAGAGATGAAAATTGTATGCATGGGAGCTAATGAGTTCACCAAGCAAGATGACATAGAGAAGAGGTGCTAAAACAAAGTCTTGGAGAAGCACCTATGGTGAGTGGGAGTAACTTGGATAATGCACCAACAAAGGGGACTAGTGAGTGGTGAGACAGAATGAGAACCAAGAGAAAACAGTCACAAAAACCTAGAGAGGAAAGGGTTTCCAGGAAGAGGTGATCAACACCAAAGAATGCTACAGAGAAGTCAAGAAGGAGCATTGAGGAAGTGGCCATTAGAGATCCTCGCTAACTCTGGAGAGGGAAGTTTCAGTTGAATAACATGAAAGCCAGACTTCAAAAGAGAGCAAGACCTGAAGAGGAAGGGAAACACCTAACGCAGATAGTTTGCTCAGGAAATTTAGTGATGAAGGGGAGGAGAGATATTAGACAACAGCAAGGATGGTCAAACCAAGTAAGGAGAGATGCGTCCTTGTAGGCAGCAGGAAGGAAGGAAGTAGATAGAGAAATATAGACATAAGAGAGAGAGAGGGGAGTAGAGGGAGAAAAGGAAGGAAAGCAAGAAGAGAGAGAGAGAGAAAGAGAGAGAGAGAGAGACAGAGGGAGGGAGAATATGAATATAATGTGAAGGCAACCTACTGAGGAAGATGGGACTGGAGAGGATCAAAGGTTCATAGAGAGGGGTTCCCCTTTGCAAGAAGGGCTACATCTTCATCAGAGATAGGAAGAAAGAGCATTAGCAGTTACTTCCAGCTTCATATCGTCTATAAATCTGCCACATACTTTTTTCAACCAAGTCATCCAAGTCACTAATAAAATAATAAATAGTAAAGAGCTGGGGCCAGCTCTCTGGAGTACCTCCCTACAGAACACCCTCCAAATTAACAACCCTTTTAGAACTGTTTTGTGTCTGATCATTCAAGTGGTTCTTAATCCACCTAACTGTATTATTTAGGAAACATTTTTCCATCTGGTCCAAAAGCATGAATGACTTTGTCATAAAGTTCCCTGGAATCTTACTACTTCATTTCTATAGTATGCCCCTGATTATGTGGTAATTTTATCAAAAAAAATAGATCCAAATGAAGTTAGAATGGCTCATGATTAAACTATGCTAACTTTTAATGACCACAGATCTTCTTCCTAAAAACTGATCAATCATCACCTTAATATTGTATTCCTGGACAGCTCTTTACATGATGAAAAGGGGATAAGAGGTCTGATATTTGGTTTTTGTTTTTTAGTTAATTGGGGTTAAGTGACTTGCCCAGGGTCACACAGCTAGTAAGTGTCCAAGTGTTTGGTCTGAGGCCGGATTTGAACTCAGGTCCTCCTGACTTCAGGGCCGGTGCTCTATCCACTGTGCCACCTAGCTGCCCCCAAGAGGTCTGATATTTGAAACAGAAAGGTTAGTACCTTAAGTGGGGCAGTCACTTTTATTGTTGTTGTTGTTCAGTGATTTCAGTCGTGTCTGACTTTGTGACCCTATTTAGGGTTTTCTTGGCAAAGATACTAGATAGATTTGTCACTTCCTTCTTCAGTTCACTTTACAAATGAGGAATCTGAGGTAAATAGGGTTAAGTGACTTGCCCAGGGTCACACAGCTAGTAGGTGTCTGAGGCCAGATTTGAAAACCCAGGAAGATGAACCTTCCCTACTCCAGGCCTGACACTCTATCCACTGTGCCACCTAGTTGCCCCTCCACTTTTATTTCAGGGACATTAATAAGCTGGGCATTTACAAACTTAGTATTTCCTGTACTAGATGACATTTATATAAAAAACCCACTTGCTGGTGATCTTTCTTCTTTAAAACAGTAAAAAAAACTAAGGACTGGTTAGTATTCCCTAATAGGACAAATGGTATATTTATCAAGAGGCAAGTGGAAAATATAATACCAAGTAGATGAGAAAGCAGTTTCTAATAAGAATTTCAAGAAGTAAACAGAAAGTTGGTAATATTTGTGTGCCAAGAAAAGCTACTGTGACTTTTGGCAAAAGCCAAAACATTAAACTTCCCTCTACTTTCATAAGAGATAATCATAACGGTACCCCACATTCATAGAGCCGGAGTTGGTAATGACTAATAACAAGATGCTCCTCTGTTCTATGTCAGACAACACGCATCTAGAGGAAGAAGAGTGGCCACCCTCTGAGAGGGTGTGGGGCTAGGACAGCATCTGTCTACACAGGCATGTCCGGATGCACGTATCAAATTGTCTAAAAGTGCTGGGAGCTAAGTGAATACTCATAACCCTAATCAACAGAGAGAAAAGTTGTTCTGTTGTTCATTTTCCCAAAGGATAAAATTCAAGACACTTACTGAAGAATCGGCACTTCATCTAAGTATGAAAATCTAAAAGACTGGTGGATATCAGGAATCATCTAACCAAGGTTAAGTTCCTATTAACTGACACTGATCCACAACAGGGAGGAAAAATCAATCATGAGCTACATAAAGAGCAATTTAATTTTCTTGACTTTTTTGACATCAATATAAACCTTCCACTTATCCTCTGTGTTTAAAGAAAAATAAATAGAAAACTCATAGAAATATATAAATATCCATGTGTGTATTTTATATGGCAGTATTCCTTTCCTTAACATTAATTTGTATTGAAATCAGTATAATTATAGGATGCTTCTAAATAATCATCAATAAAAATGCACCAGTCATTTAAAGCATTTACTTACATGATGCTTGGCAAGTTCAATTTCAATGGCTTTGGGATCTCCACCAACTGGTTTCTGTTCATTTAGCAAATCCTCAGTATGTGTCAGCCATGTCATTAACTCATCCAGAGCATGTTGGAACTGTCCCAGAGCTAAAAGAGCACCCTCAAGTTTATGCTTTAGGAAGAAAGAAAAAGAGAAAAAAATGCAACGATGAAATCTTTATGATTGATTTACATTACAAAACAATTATACCTAACTAATATTTATGTAGCACCTATTATATATATATCAGGCACTGTTCTAATGGCTTAGCAAGTATTATCTCATTTGATCCTCCTAACAACCCTGGGAGGTAACTTGTTAGTACTATGCTCATTTTACAGTTGAAGAAAATGGAGCAAACAGAGGTTAAGTAGCTTAGCCAGGGTCTAATAGCTATTAGGGCATTTGAGGCTGGATTTGAACTCAGTTCTTCGTAACTCTAGGCATAGCACTCTAGCCACTTCACCACCTAGTTACTTCTGATACTTGTTCCTATAATAGAAGTCAATGTACTAAGCCATAGGTAAGTCCATGGAGACAGCTTGAACATAAATAAATCTTTTATATATTAAATTTCTGGATATCATTCTTCTTAACTGAAAATAGTTATTACTTAGGTACTTAAGAGTTTAAACGAAGCAAGAGTGGTAGAAAGGCATAATCATGTCAACATCAAGCATTAATAATTTTAATATTTAAATGCCTTTTAAAAAAAAAGATCTAGGCAGCAAGAAAATTAAAACCTAGTAGGCTTTTATACCTAGATTTGTGGCATCATCAATGTGGATATTCCCACCAATGATGTAGATAACAATCCATCCTGTTTAACTGTCATCCAGATTGTCCTTAAATATGTCTCCTTAAATATGCCTTCCCCTCCTCCACTTCCACCCCTGCTAAGTGGAGGAGGGGAAGGCTCCCTCTAGACAAAACCAGTCCCATGTCCCTTGGTCTGAACATAATAAAACCTGTTATAACCAGAGAAAATGGTATTAAACATTCCCAGGTTGGGAAACACACACATACACACCCAAAATACTTTTTTATTTACCTGTCTATTGATAATACGTTCATCCAAGCTGTCCCAAATCAACTTGAGTTCCATCAAGGGATCTTGGACAGTGTGTTTATCACTTTCTTCGGTAACTTTCTTCAGTAAGAGGTCTGCTTGATGGTTTAGTTTTTCCATTTCTATTTGTTGCTGATAGGCCTCTGATTTAAATTGCTATTATAAAAACAACATAGAAACAAACATATAAAAGATAACAACTTTATTGTACCCTCTACGACAAGTTAAGTTTTAAAAAGAAAAGAATAACAAAATGAACTGCTCCTCTAGGCCAGATATTCTTGGTGCATACATGCTCTTTTTAATCTCTTTTGTAAGAGGCAGCAAGAAGAAACATTCTAAGAATCATGAAAAAAAATTTCAGATTGAAAGGACCTGGTCACTTTTTCCTTCTCATCCTGTAATTTTTTTTAATAATGGCCAGAATGCTCTTTTTATTCCCTATTTCAATATCTCAATGTTGTTATTTACTAAGTGAGTATATTTCTAGACTCTATATATTTTCTACTAGGTCCAATTACACATATTACACAAACACATACAATTACGCACATAAAAAGTTTTTTAAGACTATGATATGACATTAGGGATGCGCCAGACAAGAAATTGAGCTACCCTGAGCATGTGAAGCTAATACAGGATTTCTTCTGGGAAAGTAGAATTTTACCCAGATTAACTTCCAGCATTATAGAAATGAAACTGGTTTTTATTGATATTTTCACGTGCCTTTTGGAGATATGGTATCTTCAATTAAATTTATTTACATACTTTTCTGTATCACGAATGGCATATTATAATTTTATTTCACTGAGCTCTCTGTTCAGGAAACATTATGGCGTTCTTGGTAGTGACATGTTTCCAATTTTAAGTTTTTGCAGCCACCAGGCTAACAAAATGCTGGCTGTGTAAAAGAAATAATTCCTCAATAATTTTTTCTATTGTCCTGTTAGTTTGAAAAGTTTGGGAAAAAAAGCAACTGTAATAAATCAATGGATAACTAGCCCTAAGTGTTCTTCCTTGCTTAGCAGGAAATAGACTATAAACTTAAAATCATCCACAAAAGTGATTTTCCTTGCATCCATTTAATTGTTCCTGAAAAATAAATCATGCATTTAGCAAATCACTACGTAAAGCACTAATAATGTCTGAATTTAAACAATTTCACTCAAAATGGAACCAGAAAATCCAAATTTTACATTCATATTGCAATTCTTTTGTGACACATTTCCATGCGAGAACATGCATGTTATAAAGATTATCACTGAAAGCCTTTATACTTCACTGAAAATTGTGGGCTACATATATGGGAACAGAGGCATTCTGGTAAATATTTTAGTCATTTCTTTGCGGGGGAGGCATTCACCCATTTACACAAACTCTTTTAAACTTATCTGAATTATTAACACTTTCTCCATCACCTTCATAAGTCTAGAGAAAATCTATTTCGATCAACAAAAACAATCAACAAATCAAAAAATCAAACCCTAATTTGTAGCATTTACCAATTTCTGAGGTATAAATGTTCACAGTGAAATTTTAACAGTTGACTCTCATGAGCCAGTTTGAATTTACACCAGCATACCCCTGGTACACATAGTTTTCAAATGCAAAACATCCTTTGCTAAAGTATGCAGACCTAAGTCATACCTTGAGTTCATCAATTTGTTGCTTCACAGTTTCCAGATCAGTTCCAATGGGTGACATTGAAGCCAATTTACTACCAGCAATATCCACCCAGTCAAATATTGCCTGAAAAATATATTGCATATACATTGTTACTGGTGCATGTGAAACTGCTACAACCTTGGGTACTACCATTAATTATTAAGAAGTTTAATCATAGGTCTACCAAGACTACTACTAAATGAGGAAAGTTCTTTATAAACTATAAAACTCTATAAAAAATTTGTTTTTTATTTAAAATGTTTTTAATCAACAATCATTAAGAATACTAATATATTCAAGTGACTATGACTATAAACTGAAATGGATGACATCAGCAATTCTGCATCCATATCATGTATTGTTTTAATCGGAAGTTTGTTACTAAACAGGTCCCCAGAATCTGATGAAGACCTTCTTTTGAAATGCAAATTTTTAAAGAGAAGCTTTTACAAGTCCAACAAGAAAAATATACACACTATATCACACTTGTCTGTTTCAAGAGCAGTCTGTTGAGATATGTTTAAAGTCCAATTTTTAAAGTCAACAGATAGCTGAACAAGGCATTTTTCAAATGAGTCAGTCGTGGGCAAGAGTTTTACTGATGAGTTCAAACAACACTGAGAAAAAACATGATCTGTCACAGTTCCAGCTCGCATTTGTTATCTGGGATGATGTCAAAATCTAGCACATATGAACAATTAGCATTAAAAGCATTTGAATTGCAACAAATAGCACTCAGAATCTTTTGTTTTTTCTTTTTCTTTCTCACTCATATAAACACTGAATAAAAGGATGCACTCGTGTGCTATTATGAGTGGTGAATTAAGAATAGAGAATTCTGCACTTAATTTTAACAAAGTTGGCAGCAATGTATGTTAGTCATGGTTATTCTTTATTGACTTCTTCCATATGCCTAAAAAGATGCTAAGGTCACCCAGATGTTCAATCTTTAAAAAAAAAAAACACCTTTTCTTGGCCCCTCTAACCTATCCAGCTATGATGCCATCTTTCTTCTTTCCTTTATTTCTAAATTTCTTGGAAAAAGTTGTCAATATCCAATGTTTCTTCTTCCTGATTATTTTAACCCTTTGCAATCTCACTTATGACCCCATTACACAATTGAAATTGCTTTCTCAAAGATCACCAATGATTCTTTAAACATCAAATCCAATTCCTTTTTTAATTTGCCATCTTTCTTGACATTTCCGCAGTTTTTTACATTGCTGACCCTACACCAGAATCTTTTGGTTTTCTTTCTACCTCTCAAACTGCTCCTTTTTTTGCCTCTTCAACTTCTTCCCAATTCCTTTAAGTTAATGCCTCAAATGATATTTCTATACAGATGGGTTCCAAATTTACCTATTTTTCATCTGAGATTAATATCATCATGGCCAAGTGTTTATAGAACATGTCCACCTTGTCCCTTTGGCACATCAAAATCAAACACTGGAAACCAAGCTCATTATATTTTCCTTACTTCACTATTCATATTGTTATTATTACTATTCACTGTCTTTCATGTTCATCTTTTCTCCTATCCTCTCCCTCACAATTTAAATATAGTCATTTATTGAGTCTTGTTAACTCCATTTCTATAAGTAACATTTTTTTTAATCCACTCCATCTTCTCTATTCATACTGCAACCACCACAGCACATGGTTCTGATTAATACCATTCTCATTTGTTGTTCAATCGTTTCAATTGTGTCCAATTCTTTGTGACCCCATTTGGGATTTTCTTGGCAAAGATACTGGAGTAGTTTGCCATTTCCTTCTCCAGATCACTTTATAGATTAGAAAACTGTAAGAAACAAAGTTAAGTGACTCACCCAGGGTCACATAGCTAGTATCTGAGGCAGATGTGAGCTCATGAAGATGAGTCTTCTTGATTTCAAGCCCAGTGTTCTATCCACTGCTCCATCTAGCTGCCCACCCTTCTCATACCTACCTGAATTACTGAAATTATCTTCCGAACTTTTTTTTTGCATCTCCACTCTTCTACCTACAACCTATCTTTCATAATGCTGATGGCAAAAACTTTTCTCATATATAGATTTGGTCATTTCATTTCTAAGTTCAAAAATCTTCATTGGCTCCCTGCTTGGCATTCTAGGCCTTTTAAAACTTGGGACTACCTTACTTCGTAATACTCCATGCACTTTATGCTCCAGCCAAGCTACCTTCTAATGACAAATTTTACTGTCACATCATTATCCTTTGATCACATAAGGCCTGATATCTCCTCCAGGGCCTAGAACAAAAACTATACACAAAAAAATCATTTAAGGAACTTGCTTTATCATATTGTTGTTTTATTGCACTTCGTAATTATATGCACTCTTTCCCAGTTCCCTTTGTATCCAGTTATATACAAAAGAGAAATATATAGTCTCTGACAATTAAATAAGGAGATGAAACCTCTGTCACTAGCTTCACTAGCACTGAGCCAGAGTTAACTAGTCAGGATACTTATGGAATTTTATTTCTCATAATTTTTTTCCTACAGTTATTTTATCTCAAAATAATTCTTGAAGAAACAAACTTGAAAAGTGAAAGGCAGATAAAGGAGTGATTGTTCTCATCTGTGCTTTAAAAACAATAGCTACTTGATGATGTCAACATGTTCAAAAAGGGTTTTCTATATGACAAGATGGATGGGGGAACTGAATGACTGACAAACTGTCAGGAAACCACATGAAATAAAGGGTGGTAAGGTAGGGGTGTGGGCCGAAAGGGAGTTATTTAGAAATTACATGGAAAACTTTCAAAATAAGGAAATGACTTGGAAGTAGTTATCAAAAATGAATGAGTAATCATTAAATGTGCAAGAAATAACGAAAATATAGAATTCTATATATAGATATGTATGTATGTGTGTGTATATGTATATATGTGTGTGTGTGTGTGTATATGTACACACACACACACACATATACACACACACACTGTGTATATACATCTGTGGATCTTGGAGTGAGCAAGACCTAGGTACAAGTCCCATCTTTGACAATATACTGACTGTGTGATCCTGGACATGTCACTTGACTTCTCAATGCCCCAGGCTACTCTCTTAAGACTGTGGTGCAAAACAGGTAGTAGCCTGCATTAATAGAAAGAGTTTCCTCACTGGGAGTGCCCTAAAATGAGGAAACCAAAAGTCTAGTTCAACCACTCTTTCCCTACAGGAAAGAGAAGAACTATGCTTTTAAAAAAATACAAGATTCTAACAAGCTTAGGTTTGAAGTAACAGAAGAAAATATATTTCAATGAACAAAAAAAAAATCACTCCTCTTGACAACAAATTTGCTCACATGTAATTCAATTTTACATTATTATTTACTAGATATTATTTATTCATTGCATTTTATTTTGCCTAAGTTAAAACAAAAAAAAATCAGACTGATTTCCCGATTCTATTGTCTGATATTAAACTGCATTTTCAAATACCACACTGTAAGAAGGCATTTTTTTCATTTTTGAAAATATTGGTCCTATATATTAGTTCAACTATGTATGTATAGGTGTTGTATGTCATAACACAAACTGAATTTAGTATTTGAATTTGTCAAAAAAAATAGCTGTTCAAAGGTAGAAACTGATGTAATAAAGCAACAGAGACAAGCACAGTAACACCTTTTATCTCTGTCTCTCATACTTACACACACACACACACACACACACACACACACACACACACACACGCTGTTCCAGCATGATAATTTGTAGATAAACAAATAGGATTCCCCACAGCTGAGGCTTAGCAGATGTGCTTCAATCACTTTACCTGAAGTCCATCTTGGTATTGCACAGCTGTCTGCATTGCGTCATCCAGTCTGTCTACCCGGTCCTTCCATGCTTTGTTTAGAGAATCCCAGGCTGAATTCAGCTATAATACAAAGGTTGGAATGGTTTTAGCCATATTTTTGATACACACAATTCTAAAAATAGTCTAATGTAAGGGTCAAAAATATGCCAAGCATGATACCTCATCTATACTCTTGTTGACAATAGGTTTATCAGGTTCCCCACAGGCAGCTATAAGCTCAGAACCAAGGTTCACAACCATATCAAGCTCTTCTTGCAATCCATCTATTTCTTCTCTTATCACCTAAAAAGAGAAATTAAAAACCCTAAATTTTCAGGCAAAGCATTGCTGAAGAGTGCCAGAAAGATATACAGTTTTTCAATGTAGATTAACATAAATAAGGACTTCAAATAATATACATGAGATAAAATCAACACAAATTGATTCTTTATGTGAGAGAAATTTCATCCCCCATAAGCCTGTGCAAAGCACTGTTCTAAAGTGGAATCTGGTTGGATGGAAATATTTAAAGTGTACAAGAGGGCCTTATGCCCCCACAAACATGTGAAAAAAAAAAACAGATGGCAACACTAAACATGGACCTTGGCTAGCTGGGAGCATTAGCAACACATACTTGGTAATGGGTGTGGTAGTTGCATGTGGTCATGAGAAAGAGGGAACTTGGGAAGATTTGAACCAGAGATACGGGAGATTGTAGTAGTAAATGGCATTTGTGACTTGAGCTCAGGTATCCCATCTACACTTAGAAGATGATGATGAGAAAAAAACTTTCTCAAAACCTGCTCAGAATTTCAATGATCACGCCAATACAGGGAAGCCTGGATGCCTATGCTGCTGCTGTTCCAATAACCCAGACTTCCTCCTTGAGCTCTTTAGTCTGACACTATTCAGATAAGCCAGACAGAAATACTGGTCCAATGGTGATTTTTCACTTCCTGCTGTGAATGAATTCTACACAGCTCCTGCTGAGTAACACAACAGGGAAGTAGTTGAGAGAAGTACAGAGTAAGAGTTATTTGTTGCATGATTTTAATTCCTTGTTATTTGACTTGCATTCTATTTTAAGGAAATGTTCTGCACTACTATATGGATGTGTATAACTGTAGGCAGAATTCAGAAAGAATTTGGGGGCATGTGGAAAAGAGAATATGGATAACCTTTAGATAATTGTCAGTCTGGCAATAGACATTTATTAAGTGCTTACTATGTTCCAGACGAAGTGCTAAGTGCTAAGCATGAAAAAAAAAAAAAGGCGAAAGAAAGTCCCTGACCTTTAATAGCTCACAATATAACACATTACAAGAGAGCTGAAAAATGGGGTGGGATAATTATGATGTGTCTGTGCCTTCTTAAATAGAGGATCTGGGAAGAGCTCTCTGATGTCTATCCTCCACCCTCTCCAATCAGAGGGAGGAAGGACCCAAGGGGCTAGGGGTTTTAAGGAGGTATGAGTTTCACACCTGCGTGCATTCAATGGCACAACATTCAAAAAATAACATAACCCATAGAGACTATTAGATTATACAGCTGAGTGATGTTCCTTTTAAAGTTCACAATAATGTATAAACTGCAGAAAATTAACAGTTAGGTAAATGAAAAACAAATCTACAAAATGGTAGTTTACACTGACAGAAGAGAACAATAAGCCAAAATCTTAGATATGTTGCATTATCATTTTCATAGTAAAATGTCCATTTCCTGAATCTGAAAACTGTTGGTGATATCAATTGCTGCAGGATCCCAACCTATCATAAAGGCTGCAAATATTAACCAAATTAACTCGTTGCTCATGCAATTTTTCTCAAGTGTTTTCAAATTCAGTCCCCCCAATTTTCCTGCTTCACACATGAATGTTTTACCTCTGCAGCTTCTTGTTGCTGTTTCACTACTGAGGGGTCAATGCCAGGTCCTTCCAGTTCCCGGATGAAATCTTGGGTATCTTTAGTTGTAACTACTAGTGACATGTGATCACACCAGAATTTTTCGGCTAGTTCCATCACATCCAACAGTTTAGCCTCTCGCTCCTCTGCCAAAGTGTGTATTTCCTCCCATATGTGGATCATTTGATCAAGTTTATCCTGAACAGCTATAGAGAAAAAAATTTAGCCAAAGAGATAAGCTAGAAATTCATATATTTAACCCCACAGTAATATTACCTAACTTAAGCTCACAGTGAAAGAAAAATGTGACAAATTAAGCAGTTACTGAACTCTGTATATATCCAAACCTTGTCTAAAACCAGGAAAACCACAAGGATTTGAATCCTAATTGGTTCAGTAGAACCCCTGGGTCACAGAGTTCATTAAACAATGATCCAATGAACAACATTGTGGAACTAATGTTGTCTCCATAGGATTACTGTTGCTTGTCCAGATCCAGGCTTCTCCTGCTGAATCCATAAGCATTTATTAAAAGTCTACCAACCACGTGCCAGGAGCTGAGCTAGGCACTGGGGAAACAAATCCAAACAGTCCTAGTCCTCAGGAAATTTATATTCTATCAGAATAGTCAACACTAACGTGCACATATATACAAAATAAGCACACTTTGGAGTACAGGTGATAAAAGTATTTTAGGGGAGAGGCATTAGTAGATAGGGCAGATCAGGAAAGGCTTCAAGTAGGAGGTGGTACTTGAGCTGAACTTTGAAGAAAATGAGCTATTCTAAGAGGCAAATTGAGAAATGAGTACATTCCAAGCATGGGAGATAACACACAAAGATAGAGGGAGAATGGAATGTTTTATGTGAAGGACAGCAAGAAGGCCAGTTTGGCTAAAATGCAAGCGAGGGGAATAAGGTATAATCAGGATGAAAAGGCAGACTGGAGCCAGGTTGTGGGGCAAATAAGACATCTAAGGCCATAGCAGTTCAGGATGAAGACGCTACGTTTACTTGGAACTATACCAGATTTAGCCACATAATAAGTCAAAGAGTCATCTACTTAATATATCCTAATCTTTACCATCTTATAAAAATGCACTGATATTATGTATTCCCTAAAAGGTAAACTGGTAGGTGGTTGTGGGTTTCAGGTCATCTAGATTACATTCTCTTTCTTTTGACCAAAAGTAATAACTCACAAGTCAGTTAATTAGTTTTATGTGCAGGCTATAGGCCATGGAATCTGAGTAAATTTTTGTAAATGTTATCTGGGCTATCAAGGAAATAAATTTTCAAACTTGGCCTTGTTAGCACCATGTTTTAACCAAATGAGTTACATGATCCAGACATTGTCTTTGTACAGAGAAATTTGTGGGATTTATTAGACTGACTTTGTAACAACTGAATTTAAACATATCAACTGTGTGTGTGCAGAGGCCCTGTGTTCATTAAAACCTCTTTTTCAAGATGGTAACATATTAAGACTCGTATTTGTCATGCAAAAAGACTATTAACCTACCAAGTGGCCAAAGAGAAAATTGTTTGTAAAATAAGGTTTACTATAACAAGTTTAACAAAGTAGTACCTTTGGCAGATATATCTTTGTCAGTACCCTCAGAACGAGCAATCATGTCCTCTCCACGTTTTTTGAGAGTTTCATATACTGGTTGTAGTTTCTCCATATCTACTGACACATTCTTGTTTTCACTGATTTGTTCTTTAATCTTCTCAACCTCAGCTGATATTGAAGGTGGTTGTCTCAAACGTTCAACAATGCGCTTTAGGCTCTCAAGGGTCTGATCTATTTTGTCATGGAACTTTTGGAAGAAAGAGCATGAAATAATGAAGTTGGATAGAGAGAAAATGATAAGTAAAATATCAAACATAAAATTTTATTTCTTACTTCTTTTAGCTCACATAAACATAGTAAGAAAAGAGCAGTCAAAAACAACTTTAAGAAAAAATCCTTATTTCACAGGATAACAGATCTCAAGTTGAATCCCATAGTAGTAATTTAACACATTCTAAGAATGATCCTACAGAATTCAAGTAAAACTCTGTGTGTGTGTGTGTGTGTGTGTGTGTGTGTTGCCATGGCCATCATCCAGGGGGCCGATCTATTGGCAATAAGCCTCCTCATGCTTTGCTAAATTGGTCTTTAAATAACAGGCTCAGGTTGTTGCTGCAAAAACTTGTTAGAACTTAGGAATGGCTTTCAAAAACCCAGGGTCAAGTCTATGCCACAATGAGATATCAGGGGTATATGTTTTCATTTGCTTGGTTTACGCCAGGGATGGAAAACTGGCGACCTTAAGGCCACATGCGGCCCTCTAGGTCCTCAAGTGCAGCCCTCTGACTGAATCCAAACTTCACTGAACAAATCCCCTTAAAAAAGCATTTTTTCTGTAAAACTTGGGCTCAGTCAAAAGGTCACACCCCAGGATCTAGAAGGCCACGTGTGTCCTTGAGGCCACAAGTTCCCCACCCCTGATTTGTGTTCTTGAGAAGTATTAGGTCACCAGATAATTGTGCAGCTCTCAGCTTTGCATAGCTTTTGTCCCATTTTGAGAATGGGTGCATACTCTAGGGCAGTGGTATCAAATTCAAATAGAAAAGACACCTACATGCCACATATTGACTTAGAAAACCACAAATTAACACCACCTATGGTGTACTATATTTTTACTTGTTTTGTTAAATATTTCCCAGTCACATCTTAATCTGGTGCATGTAGAGTGAATTTGATATCTCTATTATCACAGGGTTTTCCACAATCAGCTAAGGAAACTGACAAGATATACAAATGATGCTTCCTAGTAGATCATTTATTTACCTGTTTGCTTTATTGTTGAAATAAAATTTTGGAAGAAAGTAAATTCAGTATTCAATTGTGTCCTACCATCCTTACAAGTTGTTTGACTGCAGTATTCTATTAATAGGTGATTTTGGTATTATATAAACAAAGCTATTTCATTAAACATGATTATTTACATGTGTCCAGTTTTGATATTTTTTAAAGATGCTGGAAATGCCCCCAATTCTGCATTTCCTAACCTATAAAGGACAAAAAATTGCTCACTAATGTGTGTACATGAGAGGAATAGGATCTTTTCTAATCTATTTTTGAAACTTTGTGGTTCATAAAGCTTTTTACATTAAATATTTTGAATACTTTGTATCAATTTTGATCACATACAATTCAGCACATCTGTAAATTTCATCATTCACCAGTTTGGGGTTTCCCTCAGAGTTAAAGAAAACGTTGGGACAACTAGGTGGCGCACTGGATAGAGCACTGGCCCTGGAGTCAGGAGGACCTGAGTTCAAATGTGACCTCAGACACATAACACTTACTAGCTGTGTGACTCTGGGCAAGTCACTTAACCCCAATTGCCTCACCAAAAAAAAAAAAAAGAAAAAGAAAAAGAAAACTTCATAAATGATTGAAGAAGAATATTTTTACTATGCCCTAATTATAGAGAAAATTTTAAAAATAGAATATTAAATATGTATAGATGTTTTCAAATATGCCAGCTTGAAATAAGTATTTATTACTTTTTCCACCCAACTTTCTCACAGATGAGTGAAATTCTTCTTTTTAAGTATTTTTATTAAAATATGAGTTTTGTTCTTAAAATATTATGTGTTATTTAAACTATCCTGGGGGTCAATACAGTGTCCTACAAGTGATAGATTTTGAATAATATTTTGATGATATGACATACTACTGAAATCAGTGACTTAAAATAATTCTTAACTATGAAAATAGGCAAAACATATGAAGGTTGGAATAAAAGGGAACTTGTATTCCAAGGATATCAGCATTTGGAGATGGTGTAGAAGAATAAATTTCAATTTATACTTATCTATACAGGAAGCCGTGCTTCTATTCTCTGCTGTTTGAAGCAACTCAATAACATTTTTAATGTAAATGGTTACCTGGGTTGATTGAGAAATGGCTTCATCCAGGGCCACAGCTCTCTTTTTGACATCTTCCTTAATTTGACTGTAAAGGGCGTCAGCTGCCATGTATTTCTCTTGGATTAAAAAGCCTTCTCCTGGGCTCAGTTCCAGTAACTGGGGCCCAGTTTTGTTCATCTTATCTATATGAGGCTTGTGTTCAGCAATCAACTCTCGCAGTTGCTATAACAAACCAAAGAACTTATCAGTATCTTAGGCTTACACCTCCACAATACAGCTGTCTGCACTCCCGACACATCCAACTGGCAAATCATTCTAAACAAATACCCTCCCATCACAAGGCATTTTACAAATTATGTTTCATGTAACTCCCAGCCAGGGAATGACAGCCCTAAAATGAAGTTTAAACAAGTCTGGTCAATGGAAAGCCCTTTTAAGAAACAGAATAAAATGCTTAGGGAGATAAGGAATACCAGTTGTCTACTTCATACCAAAAACATTAAAAGTTTCAGCCCTTGATATTTTTAAGGGTTGTTAGGAAAAATGCACTTAAAATTTTCAGGGAAGGAAGAAGCTTCTTCCTTTCCTCAAGACGTTCACCTCGTCATCCCAAATGGAAGCGGGGATTACGTCAGTTCGTGGAGTTCTAACTCTCATTCAGCAGGTCATCTCGTTATCTTGGCATAACTCAATGCAAAGGCAATAGCTACCTATTATTGCTGAATTTAAGAAAAAACTACTGTATTTTCTTAAAGATCCAGCGAACTTGACCACAGTTTCTGAAAGTTTAGTGCTTTACAGAGAAGAAAATAACTTGACTGATACAAAATACCATTACTATGGATGGATATTAAAGAATGAAGGGAAGGATTAAGGGAAGAAAAGAATCTAAGTGGCTATCTACTTTAACCTATCTCATGTGATTCATGGTGGTACTATCAACGAATCAAGTATTTAAGTACATGCTATATGTCAGGCACAATGCAATTCCATTTCTGAATCAATCAACAAGTAACTATTAAGTGCTTACCAGATGCCAGGCCCTGGGCCTGGAGTCTAGGGACATAAAAACAATGAATGAAACAATCCCTACTCACAAGGTGCTCACATTCTAACAGGAGAGAAGCTATGTGATGGTGTCTTGCCAAAAGCCCCAATCACTTCATTTGATACTCTCTTTGTATACTTCTCCATCACAAAACCATTCAATTTTATAATATGCAGGAATAAGATCCCATGTCTTCTCCTAGGCTAGAGTTCATACATTTAAATAGATTACTACTTCTCCTTCTTTGTTACAAGGGAAAGGTCTATATGAAGAAAAAACATCTCCCCACACACAAATAATTGGTAGTAAAAACAAATCTTTTAAAAATCTCAATGTATTATTCTCCTGTATTACTACAAGTATATTCTACTACAAGTAGAATGGATAATTTTCAAGTAAAAGAAAGATACACTTGATGCATGTTCTATAGCAACAACTCAATATCACATAGCCTATGATAAGTGCATATACTGTGAGTATGTTCTATCCTAGATGACATTAAAGTAGCTCCTGGAAGTTACTACTTATCTTATTAAAATGGCAGAAGGTTAGCACTGATTCTGGAGTCTGAATATGGGTTCAAATCCCCTCTCTTCTGGTTACTACTTGTGTGACCTTGGGCAAGTCATTACTTGATTTCCCTGGCTCTCAGTTTCATCTATAAAACAAGATGACCTCTGAGAGACTTTCTAGCTATCTATCTATGATCCTATGTGCCTGTGAGTATAATATTGCTGTAGAAATGCTGAGAATATTCTGAAATGAAAGTCAACAGCTTAGATAATTTGAAGGATTGCCTAAACAGCAATTTGGTACATTTTCAGTCAGAATTCAATTTCTTTTTCAATACTTAAAAGAAATTTATGGACAATAGAGAAAAAAGTCCCACTATAAAATGTATTCCAATTTAATACTAACTTTCAGGGATTCATAATAACTTGCATTTATACTTTTTTAGTTTAGAAAGTCAAATACAAAACCACTGATTGGGGACTCAGATACCTTCACGTGCCCACCCAATTTTCTAGATTTCTAAATTACACCTCCCTGGCCACTTCTCATTTTGCCCACTACAAGTCCTTTGCAATCCAGTGACATTGGATGCCTTGTTCCTTGAACAAGACCCTCCATCTCACCACTCCAAGCATTTTAACTGGCTGTCCCCTATGCCTGGCATGCTCTCCCTCTTCATCTGCTTCTCCTGTTTTGCCTGGCTTCCTTCAAGTCACAACTAAAATCTCACCCTCTACTGGAAATCTTTCCCAATACCTCTCAAAAACTTAATAAAAATGTGTACATGAAATCTGTTGAATTGCCAGTCATCCAAATATTTTATCTACATAAATAAACATTGCATACTTTATTTTATGAAATTCACATTCAACAGTCAGGTAAACTGTACTTTAAAGTATTCTGACTTCTAACAAGTTAATTTCTCCCTAGAAAAAATCTTCATTGCTCATAGGTAGCTTATTTTTTAAAAATACACAAAATTAAGGTCATATAGTCAAACTATGACATAATATAGGCTGAGTTTAATTTTTCAAGAAAAAACTGTCACTCTAAGCAGTATATGTTGTATAGATCTTGGAGAGCAACCGGACACACCAGTCTGGTAAAAGCAACAAGAACATTTCAAGTTCAAATTCAGGAGAATTTGATTTATCCAGCCCTCTTTGCATAAGTACTATCTCTCTCTCCCTACTCTACTATGTCATTATAATTTCTGGGTGATTGAAATGCATTTACAGACAATATTTCAAATATATGAGGGAAGTATAATGTAGTTTTATATGTATTTAAAACAAGGCATTTTATTACCTTGTAAATTAAAACATCATTTATAAGTTTATGTTCATTTTTATCTTGCTATATTCTTCTTCAAGGGCATGAGACTTCAAAGAAAGTTCTATACTTCTATTAGCTCTATGAACCACAAAAAAGCCCCCCACTTCCCCAAGTGTGTCCTCTGTTTATACTCTGCTACTCTGTTTTCATCCATCTTGATCATCTTTTTCCATAAATTTGTTTTCATTAATGTTCTTTGTTTTGAATTTGTTTTGACACTGAGATCTAACCATTAAAATAATCCTTTAAAATCTTTCCAAGGTCAACGGCCCTACCAGTGCATCATCTCTTTCATCCATTTCTGATCTTCACTTACTTTTCTAGATGGATCTAATTAATGATTACATACAAAATGAAAAAAAAAACCAATCCAAATATATAAATAAGAATTTCGTTTTTCAGCAACACATTGAAATGGAAATCCATTTTTTCTGCTAAAATACTTGATTTTGTATTCCATTCAACAGAGGCTGCACTGAAATGACCCAGAGAGCCCAGCCTACTCATGCCAACCTGCTCACTATATTTATTACGCAGTAACAAACTAATATGGGCATATACATCATCATAAAGACAAGAAC
The DNA here is from genome assembly GCF_900497805.2 of Vombatus ursinus. NCBI lineage: Eukaryota > Metazoa > Chordata > Mammalia > Diprotodontia > Vombatidae > Vombatus > Vombatus ursinus. The sequence goes on from NW_020949613.1 coordinate 5,492,859, forward strand.
ATCACATCCTCATCATGTAGGGTATATAGCATAAGAAACATCATAAAAAAGCAGCATCTTCCTTAAAAAGAGAAATATTCTCCTACCTTATTAGTATCTCAAATGAGATAATAATTATAAAGCAATTAGCACAGTGACTGGCACAGAGTTGGCACTATATAAATATTGTTGTTAATATTATTATTAATTATATAAAATTTACCCGATGTTCTTCCTGCTGTTGTTTTAAAGTTTCATATTCAAGAGCTGGAGCCGGGAGCTGAGAGATGACCCTTTGTATTTCTGTCAGCCATGGCCAAAGTTCTTCATAAGTTTCCCAAAATTGGTTGACTAGAGATTGTGCCTGTTCCAGTTGAAGGTACCGCTCTGAGTTGATTTGGCAGATATCATCATAGTTCTTCAACACATTATCCATTTTTTTCTAGAAAACAAAATTATAAAATTACATGCTTAACCGGTCAGGACTTAGAGTTACAGGAATTTTTTCACTTGCTAAAACTTAGAATTCATATTTAATTTGTAATGTAATATTTTAAAGGTAGAAGCTACTTCAGCTATCATATAGTTCAACCTCCCTGATTTACAGATGAAAAGCTTAAGACTCAGAAAAAGGAAATGATTTGCCCAGGTTCATACATAGATGAAGAGGCAAAAATCTACACCAGACTCAGGCATCCTGACTCCAAATTCAGTGCTTTCTAGTACATATGCTATATGTCTTTTTTAAGGAAGGTTGCAAGGTACTTCGCAAACCTGAAAAACAAAAGCCTAATCCCCACTTCCAGATCCACTTTAATCTGGTCCTAAATTACCTTTCCAAGTCTTATGTCACGTTCCACTTAACCCCAACTCTGTTCTACATCACATTACCTTCCAACAAAATTGGACCACTCTTGACAAAGCATGCATGCTCTCCTTTGCCATCTCCATTCTTTTGTTGATATCATTCATACCTGGAAGTGATTCCCCTAACCATACGCATGGGTATTTTTTGGTCATCAGAGACCAAACTTGCATTGGGTCCTTTTAAGGTCTCCAATGAACACCCCACCATTAGATGAAATTACTATCTCCCTCCACAAATTTCCCAAAGCAAATCACTATACTTCATTTCTTCACACTATCCCCTTCTGTATTTATGTATATGCTTTATTTGCCTAGTCCCACCATCAGAAGACTGTAAACTTGAAAGAAAAAAGGTTCAGTATGATATATCTCTGTTGCTATTATCAGTAAATAATGATACCTCTGCATCCTGAGGTACTAAACACAATTCCTTAAATTTTATTTCTTTTTTTAAAAAAAATATTCATTTTCAGTTTTCAACATTCATTTTTATAAGATTTTGAATTCTAAATTTCCCCCCTCCATTTCTTCTCCCCTCCCCAAGACAGCATGCAATCTGATACAGGCTATACATGTAAAATCTAATTAAATATATTTCCACATTAGTCGTGTTGTAAAGAAGAATCAGAACCAAAGGGAAAAACCATGAGACAGGGAAAAAAGGGCGAAAATAGTATGCTCCAATCTGCATTCAGACTCCATAGTTATTTCTCTGGATGTGGATAGCACTTTCTATCTTTAGTCTTTTGGAATTGTCTTACATCATTGTATTGCTGAGAAGAGCTAAGTCTATCAAAGTTGATCATCTCATAATGTTGCTGCTACTGTATACAATATTCTCCTGGTTCTGCTCACTTCACTCAGCATCAGTTCAAGTAAGTCTTTTCAGGTTTTCCTGAAATATGCCTGCTCATGGAAGATTTATGGAATAATAGTATTCCATTACATTCATATACCACAACTTGTTCAGCCATTTCCCAATTGATGGGCATGCCCTCAATTTAAATTTTATTTCTATGCTGATGATTGTCAAATCTACCTATCCTCCCCCAATCTTTTTGCTAACCTCCAATCTTGCATCTCCAACTACATTGCAGACATCTCAAACTGGATTCCAGGAAACATCTTAAACTAAAAATGTCAAAGAGAGAACTTATTATCTTTCCCCTAAACCTCCACATCACCACCTCCCCTATTACTATAAAGGGTAATACCATACCTCCTAATCCTTCAGATGTTATCCTTCTTTGATATCTCTCTCTCTCTCTCTCTCTCTCCCCCCCCTCCCCCCCATATACAATCTGTCACTAAGTCCTATCAATTTCATCTTTACAACATCTCTAGAATACACCCCTTCCTCTCTTCTGACATTGCCACCACTTTGATACAGGCCCTTATCATCTCACACCTGGACTACAGCAAAAGCCTGCTGGTTGGTCTGCCTGCCTTAAGCCTCTTCCCACTCAGATCCATCCTCCTTTCAGTCACCAAAGTGATTTTCCTGAAGTCTGACTACCATCCCCCCAACCCACCACCAATCACTATAAACTCTTTTGTTTCTCTATCATTTACACCATCAAATACATATTCCTCTGTTTGGAATTCAAAGCCCCTTTTAACCTAGCCTCCTCTTACCTTTCCTGACTTCTTACATCTTATTCCTGACTACGTACACTTAAATTTAGTGTCACTGCCCCGCTGGCTGCTCCAGGAACAAAACATTCCATTCTTCTGCTCTGGGCATTTTTTCTGGCTTCTCCCCATTCCTAAAACATTCTCCCTCCTCAACTCTACCTACTGACTTTCTCGGCTTCCTTTAAGTCATAACTAAAATTCCACCTTCTACAGGAAACTTTTCCCATCCTCTCTTAATTCTAGTGCCTTCCCCTCATTTATTTCTTATTTATCTTGTATATAGCTTGTTTATACATATTTGTTTGTTTGTTGTTTCTCCTATTAGACTATGAGCTCCTTGATGGTAGGGACTTTCTTTTGCTCTTTTTTGTATCCCCAGCACTTAGCACAGTGCCTGGCATATAGTGGCAATTAATAAATATTGATTGAGGTACTTAAAAATGTTGAATTAGATTGGTTGAAAATCTTACAACTATATTTTAAAATATCCTTCACTTAGGGCCTAGAAAATAATAGTCATATGTACACTTGCAACAACATCTAGTGCTTCTTGAGAAATGTATAAGTCATTTTTAAAAGGCAATTTCCAAGAGTGAACAGTGCTTGGAAGAATTTATTAAAGACATAAAAATCAAGATAAGACATTAGGTTACAGACCTTCCCCTGTGAAGTTTTCTGTGCTACTGTTAGACATAAAGTGAATTTCAATTCAAATTCTGATCTATACCTTAGAACATATTAGAAGTAGATAAAGCCCAAAGGAAATCCCAAATACTCTAGAAAGTGGTAATAATGACTTGATGCTACATAAAAGGAAATATCTGCATGGCAAATAGATTCACTTATTCCTAATCCTTTCCCCTAATGTTATTTTTAATTTTTTCTAAATAATAACTAAAACACTAAATTTCTACTTTTAAAAAAATCACTAACCTAAGGAGGTCACTGAAGACTAAAAAACTTTTCCAAAACAACAAGCAAAAAAAAAAAAACCAAGGTGTGATAACATGATGAAGACAGTGACTAGATTTGTGATTTCATTTATACAGAGAACTCCTCTGATACCTAAACTCCCTCTACCATTGCAGGTCAATATCCTTTCTGCTGCTTAGAGTCTTAAGAGAATTGCCTTGGGCACTCCTGATTTGCTTAGGGCCACAAAGCACTCATGTGTCAGAGGGGAGATTGAAGCCAGGTTTTCCATACTGCAAGACTAACTCTTTAACCATTATGACATACTGCCTCTCTCATATGACCATAGAGAATGGCATATGGACAAGACTTGTGGTTTGATTGGCACAAGAAACTCCCAGGTAAGGAATTCATTTCTGCCACCTTCTCCACAACTGTCAGCTTTAGAGAGTGGTCTAAACCACTAAGCATTTAAGTGACTTGTTCAGGGTCATAGAGACAGTATATGTCAGAATTAGAACTTGAAACTAAGTCTTGAACCTGGTTTTGAGGTAGGTTCCCTATCCATCATGTAATACTGCAAATGAGGTCATGATGTACAATACTATTTAAAGTTATACTGCAGAAATACAAATACCCAAAGTTTTGGACAAATAAAAATGATAACTTTGTAGTGTTAAATTTCTGAAGTATTTTCACACATATGACCTTGCTTGATTGTCACTCATCCGAAAGGATAGCTAGGGCAGGTACTATTTTACAAATGAGGGATTTGACCACAGTTACACCATTTGTAAGAGCCAGGGTTCAAACACACAACACTGCTTATCAAGAGGAAATTACAGAAGGTGAACATGCTAAGAGCCCTCCCTTAGAAAGATTTAAACAATACTCAAAACTGAATCTTTAAAAGAACAAAGGACTGATCTAATAAAAAAAAGGGGGGTGGGAATCTTTGTTTTGGATAGGAAGGCATGGGATAGTACAATAAAAGTCTGCCTATTATTCTAACTGCTATATAAATTCATCAGAGAAGACAAATATAACACAGAGTCTCATTTTAGAAATTTATTTGTTAATTTTTTTCAGCATTTTTTGCCAGAAGAATTAAAATACTTAGTTTTGTCAGACCACCCAGATGTTATCTTATTTTAGCTGAACATCAGTTTTAAACACACTTGGGGCCAATTTTGTAATCCTTTTTTTAAACAACTTTCCTTTTTTATTTAAAAAGAGCAGTCCCTAAAGGACAAAGGGCTTTCTTTTCTAAGCATTCAGTTGATTGGGCCCATGTAAGCCATGTCTGAACTTCTTCATTGGCTTTTTCATGTTATTGAAAAGATAAATTTTTGATAACACGTTTGCCCAAGATACTCAACTCCCCCTGAAGTATAAAAAACAGTCTTCAAGTAGGAGCTATGCCTCCAAAAGAGACAATGCAAAGGGTTATAACTCTTTTTAAAAATACTTCTGTCCATTTGCTTGATCCAAAACACGATTTGACATAAAAGAGTTTAGCTACTTTAATGATGCTGATAGAAAAAGAAATGGATGCCTGAAGGCTTCATACAAGTCAAGCTATAAGCAACATGTTCTAGGAGTTTACCTTCATAGACTGTTTCTCCTCTTCACTGCAACTGCTCATGATTTTATCCCCGGATTTAACAAGCTCATCGATAATATCCTTGTGTCTTAAAATATCCATGGTAAATGCCTGATATAGAGGGGAGAAGGAGAGAGAGGGTTACTAAAAAATAATAAAAATGCAAGCCAGTTAAACTTCTGAATAGCATTGGCATATCTTGAAAATCAAATTACAGAGTAGTAGGTTTTCTACACTGGAAGAACACTGACCAGCCATTAAAATGATAGTTAAAAATACATTTTTTTTTTACCTTTTGAACTTGAAGCTGAGCAGAGGTCTGGTCTTGCTCAAGTCTAATATCACCCAGAGACCTAAGTTTCTTTTCAGTTTCTGCAATCCAGGATAATTCAGCATCAGCGGCTTGATCAAACTAAATCAGGAAGACACAAATTACTTCAGCTAATTATCACACAAATTCCAGAATAATCACTGTTTATATTTTTAAAGAAATTTTCTTTCTTATAATTTGTGCAGTAAGGCAAAAATCACTCAGCAGTGAAAGGTTAAATAATGGTTGGTCATTTCTTTAAAGTCATGTATGCAAAGAGGTGTTTCTGTCTCCACACCACCTCAGGCACTTACCCTCTTCTCCTCATTTACACAAGCAGCATCTTAGTTCAGTCCTTCATCCTCTCTTAACTAAATTACAATGATAGACTAATTATTCTCCCTGCCTTGTCTCTTCTCTTTGTAATCTATCCTCCCCAGAGCTGTCAAAGTGATTTTCCTAAAGTGCAGGTCTGAATATAACAACCACTCTATTCAATAATCTCCAGTAGCTCCCTATTATCTTTAGGGGAAAAAATATGTTAACTCCCCTGTTTGATACATAAAGCTCCTCACAATGTGGCCCTACCCTACCTTTCTAGCTATTCTATTCCCCCCTCCATGTAGTTTATGTTTCAGACATACAGATTGATTTGTTATTCCTTACATGACATTACTGTTTCTATACTTTTGCTCTGGCTGTCTTTCCCATGCCTGGTTTTTTGTTTTCTGTTTTTTGATTTTTTGTTGTTCATTTTGTTTTGTTTTGTTTTGTTGCTTTGGTTTGTTTTGGTTTTGGTTTTTAGTTCCAAATTCTCCCTCCTCTTACCTCTCCCTCACATCCATTGAGAAGGCAAGAAAATAAAAATCTCCCATGCTTGAATCTTCATCTTCCTCACCTCTGCCTTTTGGAATCTCTGATTTTCTTTAAAAATTATATCAAAGTCCTCCTCCTTCTGCATGATTTTTTCTCATCTCTCTCCTCCTGTCCTCCCTCAGAAAACATACTAGTTAGTACCTTCTCCTCTTAAGTTATCCTGTATCTGCTTTTATGTTTTTAAAGTTACCTATACATGTTTTGTATTTGCCTGTATCTGTACATATCTATTTCCCTAATTAGAACATAAGCTCCTCGAAAGCAAATATTGCAATGCTTTTGTCATTTTGTCCCCAAGTGCCTAGAACAGTACCTAGTAGCCCCTAATAGGTTCCTAAAAGGCTTGAATGATTAAGATTTTTTTTCTTCTTTAGGAGTTTGGTTCAAATCTAAGCTAGAAAAAGTAGGCACATTTTTCACATAAGATTAATACAACATCTAAACATTGGAGTGTATTATCTCCTGTGTACATACATTTCAGTGTGGCTTTATGGTTATCCCTCCCTTTGAAATTTGCTTTCAAAGTATTTTTTTTCATTCAGTCAATCCTATTTTCTCATCAATTTTTATTATAAAATTAAAGATGCATTCCAATGGAAGAAAATGGCATATGATATTATAATGCAATGTTTTAAATAGCATATTTAAGAGAAGTAATAATTTTCCAATAATATTTTATTAACATCACAATTTTAATGTGTTCAAAGTACCTAAATAAAAATTTTAGAAGTGAACAATATAGTATGGTATTCAAAACTGGCAGCATGATTATCTGCCTTATATATACTTCTCTCAACAGTTTCTACAGTTTTATGTTAGGTTGTTTTTTTTTAATCAACTTCAAGTCACTTTAACACTAAAAACTGTAATTGAAGGCAATTTTTGTGTTTTTTGAAATTTTTTTCACAAAACCTTAAACTTACTGTTTCTTTAGATTTATGTACCTTACAACTGTGAAATTTACATTTCAACTGTTTGGTTATCAATGACTGATAAAGACAGAAGGATATACATCAAATATGTTGATAGCTCAAAGTTGAGAGAGATAGGAAATATAGTTGACAGATTTTGTTTTGTAAACTCTTGCTAATTTTTCACCATGAATCATAACCAATAAGTTGACATGTAATTATTTGAGTACTTTTACACTAAGGATTAGTGATTTTACTCATGTGGGTACTTCCTCATACCAACTATAGGTAGTTGGTTTATGTGAATTGTGTAAAGTAGGCACTGTTCCATATTACTTTCCTTTCTCTTTACCACCCAATTCTTTCATAATTTAATGGTAAAAAAAATGTGATAATTAGCATTTCCCCAGATGCATAGGTAGGAAGTTTTTTTTTTTATTTAACTGTAATGTATTCAGGTGTTTTCTTTATCTACAACCAATAATTGCGTTAGCAAAAGAAACGTTTTCCCCCTCAGCCTTCTATTGTGGGCAGTTTGGATTATATCACTTTATCATTCTCCTTGGGCTAGTCCATTAACATTTAGAGCTTACTATAATGAAGACTCCAAGATATATTAATAGTAAAAATCACTGAGCAATAATAGCAGACTTGTGTCTGCTATTAAAAGTCATGTATGCAAAGAGTATTTAAAGTCACCAACTATCTGTAGACCACCTTCATGAGCCAAAAGCAATGATCAGACTGCAAACCTTCTGGTAATGATTCTTTCTGATTTTAGGGACCACAGAACTTAATTAGTCCAACTCCCACCTAAAGAGTTACTCCCCTCCACAACATCAACAAATGGTTGTCAATCTTACCTGAACAACACCAGTGATTCTGGACGGAGAAACAAGATAGAGTACACCATGAAACACATGAACGAGAATTAGCAGGATCTACTAGAGCTTCTAACTCCCCTGTTTTGTTGTTGTTGTTGTTATTCAGCCATGGCTAAGTCTCTGTGACCCCACTTTGGGTTTTCCTGGCAAAGATGCTGGAGTGGTTTGCTAGCTTATTTTACAGATTGGAAACTGAGTCAAGCAGGATTAAGTGACTCGCCCAGGGTCACACTAGTAAGTGTCTGAGTCCAGATTTGAACTCAGGAAGATGAGTCTTCCTGGCTGCAGGCCAGGCACAAAGTCCAATGTCACCTCTACAATACCATGCAACACTATAGTAAGACTGGTGAAAAAGGATGAAATTTAACAAGTGTAACTATAAACTCATATTTAAGATAAAAAATATACAAGTGTAAGGCAGGGAAGAATTGTCTTGATAGCATTTCACATGAAAAGGACCTGGGGAAAACTATGTTGACCACCAATTCACTATAGGTCCAAAGAGTAACATGGCAGCTAAAATAACTATCATCATCTTGGACAGTTAACAGAAATATGTTACCCAGAAATATGCTGCCCATTCTATTATTCACTGTACTGATTAGATCACATATGGAACATTATGCCTGGTTATTAGTAACACACTATTTAGGAGGATCATTGGCAAATTAGTGGTTCAAAGGAAGGTCACTTGAATGGGTGGGAGGTAGGGGGAAGGATTTGGATACCCTGTCACATGAGGAGCAATTGTGAGAACTATGAATGTATCTTGGGAAACAGAACATTTGAAGGAATATGAAAACTGTTTTCAAATACCTCAAGGGCTGTAACATACAAGGCCATGAAGGCTAGCATGAAGTTATCTTCTATGCTGCCTGAGGGGCAGAAAATGAACAAATGAGGGTACTTAGTGGAGCTAGATTTCAGCTAATAGAAGACAGAACTTTCTTACAACTAGAGCAGTTCAAAAAGAGACTCGGTTGTCTTACAGAGCCTTGAATTCCCTATAGATGGAAGTGTTCAAATGGAAGCTTAATAAACTTACATGCAAGATGTATGCAAGATGTTATGATCTGGAAAATATCTGCATATCATGCTACCTGAAGCCATGAGATTTGATTCTATTTTCAATTAAAGTATTTTTAAAAATAAATGTTTATGTTTTAATGTTTCTATCTTTTGTTTTATTCATGTTTACATTTATGCTTGCTTCTATCATCTATCTCTCATTATACTATATGCTACAGAGTATATACATACATACACATATACATATACATATATATATGTATGTGTGTGTATATATACACACACACACAGAGTAAGACAGAGAGATAGAGAGAGAATGGAGAGTTGGTCTTCTACTTTAACTTCCCCCAAAACCTAATGCTCTGTATACAATGCCTACTCAATAAATGTAGGAATAGAATGAGTCAGTAACAACCATTAGGAATGACTGGAAACAATTTAGACTCTGGAATGGATCATAGACACTCTCTGGAAATGTCCCAATTTAGGATGACTCACAAATTATTCTGATATTAATAGCTTTAAATGAAATTTATTTGCTGCCCCTATACAAAATGAGAGATGTTTTTAATAAGCCGCTAAATATAGACAGGGTGGTATCATAGAAAGAATATATGTTTAGGAGGACTTGAGTTTGAATCTGGGCTCTTCTATTTACTCTTTAAATGATACTAGACAAGTCACTTCCAGAGATCTGTAAAATGAAAAGGTTGAACTAGATGATTTCTAAGGTCAGTTTCCAATTCCAAATCCATTATCCATTTATTAAGTGATTACTATTTACAGTATAATGTGATGGCTGTAGCAGGTGATAAAAAGGTTCACCTGTGGTAACAGTAACATAAGCTTCCAGTGGATTACATTTTGTAAGGTATGATAAGAAATAGTGAGTGTGTGTGTGTGTGTGTGTGTGTGTATTTGTGTATGTATTCCCACCCCGTAATTCCACAATGTAATCCTTTCATGTAATATATCAACTACCTTATTTCTTTCTGAAGAAATAAAAAGAAAACTTACCTAAGTCTGCTATTATTGCTCAGTGATTTTTACTATTAATATATCTTGGAGTCTTCATTATAGTAAGCTCTAAATGTTAATGGACTAGCCCAAGGAGAATGATAAAGTGATATAATCCAAACTGCCCACAATAGAAGGCTGAGGGGGAAAACGTTTCTTTTGCTAAAGCAATTATTGGTTGTAGATAAAGAAAACACCTGAATACATTACAGTTAAATAAAAAAAAAAAACTTCCTACCTATGCATCTGGGGAAATGCTAATTATCACATTTTTTTTTACCATTAAATTATGAAAGAATTGGGTGGTAAAGAGAAAGGAAAGTAATATGGAACAGTGCCTACTTTACACAATTCACATAAACCAACTATTTTAGAAAATATGATTTGCTTGTGTGACTTGTAAAACTGTATTCCTAACGGATCAAACAAATGAGTCCTTTTAAATGTAAGCATTTTTTCTCTCAATGGTACAAACCAACTACTGGTGAATTAAAATCATGGAATGAGAGAATCAGGATTGGAAGGGATCACTGGAGTCACCTAGTCTAACCTCTTCCTGAGGAATTATTCCCCTCCACAACATTATCCACAAGTGGTTATTAGTCTTGCCTGTACAACACAAGTCATGAGAACCTGGTGACTTGTTTAGGGTCAAACAGCTAGTAAGGGTCTGAAGCAAGATATTACTCAAGCCTTTATGACTCCAGGACCAGTACTCTATCCACTGTCTACCATCTACTTCAATTAAGACATTTTTCATTATACTGAGTTGAAATTTACCTATCTGCAAATTCCATCTATTGGACCTAGTTTCCTCCCATAAGGAGCCAACAGAATAAGTATGATTACTTTTTCACATGACAAACTCATAAATATCTGAAGGTAGTTATTATTTCCTTCCTCTCTAAACAAATTCTTCTCCAAGATAAAATATTTCTATGTCCTTCAACCACTTGTATTAACATAGTTTCAGATTCACTCACCATCCTCACTGTTCTCCTCTGGACACACTATAGCTTCTCAACACTATGATAGATCTGTGATCTCCATGTTGTGATCCCCATTGTGTAACTCACTCATGACTTCTCCTCTGTGACTCTTGTACATGTCCTCCTATAAACTCTCCACAGGGCATCTACCCAATATGCTGAGGGCCTAGATCTCTAGTAAAGTTTTAATGGTTATCCCTCACTGTCACTACATGACCAATCTATCTCTGTTTCTTATCATACACCTCCTTGATGCCACTTCTATTAAGCCATTCTTTAAAGGCAACAGAATATGTTGAACATACTCTTGATCTTATGTTCTATATACCCAAACCCTACTTGAAGGCATTTAGCACTGAGTAACTTCACAGATCTTGCGTTATACTTTGACAGTCTTTGAAAACCTAGAGTGACCTCGATGCCACAATAAGGCATCTAAGATTTTATAGGATTCAGTTTGTCAAGATCCTTCCTAAAATATGGCACCTGGAATTGGATATTAACATATTAGTGATGGTGTGAGCAGGGCAGAGCTTGACACAAAACTCTCCACTCCGGTCCATCCTCCATTCAGCTTCCAAAGTGATTTACTAAAGTACAGGTCTAACCAACTCCATCCCCTTTATAAACTCCACTGACTCCCTGTCACTTTCAAGGATAAAATACAAAATCCTCTGTTTGATACTTTGAAGGACTAAAAGTCCTTCACAGGATAATCCCCACCCCACCTCCACCAATATTTCCCGTCTTCTTACACTTTATAATCCTCTTCTCTTCCCCCGCCCATTCTTCAATCCTGGTTTCAAACACTGGCTTCTTTGCTGTTCTTCAAAGAAGACACTCCATCTCACTACTCCAAACATTTTCACTAGCTGTCCCCCATGTGAGGAATGCTCTCCTTATCTGTATCTCCTGGTTCCTTCAAGTTTCAGCCAAAATCCTACTTTCTAAAGTAGCATTTTCTAATTCCTCTCAATTCTAGAGCCTTTGCTCAGTAAATGATTTCCTCTTTATTCTGTACATAGTTTGTTTGTACATAGTTGTTTGCATGTTGACTTCCCCCAACTAGACTGTGAGATCCTCAAAGTCAGGAACTATCTTTTCTCATTTTTTATATCTCTATCACTAAGAAAAGTATATAGCAGAAGCTCAATAAATGCTTATTCATAGGCTTTTAAAGTCCATTAAACCTCTAAAATTTAAAAAAAAAAACTTTTTTTAGTCTGGCCCCATCTTTCCCAATTGCTCAAATTATTTAATAGATGAAAATAAATATTTCAAATAAAAAGTTAATCAACTCAGTATCTGAAGTATTATCTTGGAAAATTATTCTAAAGACCATTTTATAGTTCATTTATTCTTTTTGTAAAAAATAAAAGCTACTTTATTCCTGGTAGGTTGTTATAACTAACCTTAGACCTGTGTGTAAGAAGTTAACTGAAAATATATGAAAGTGATACAGTGAAACATCTATGGTTGATACAGCTAAATACCTATAATTGATTCCCAAAACACTGCAGTACCTAATATTAATTTCTCATACAAAGCTTTTTTGTGCAGAATTTCAGAGGCAGCATAAAGAAAAATACATTTAAATATAACTAAGAATTTAAAATATAAAAGAAAAATAGCATGCTTTCTTTATTATTCAGAACATATTCAAAGATTCTCTATCAGCATTTCCTCTCAGTTTCGTTAATCACCTTAACATCTATCCCCAAAATAGTTTTTTTAAACAAACGAATTTGAAGAGAACTATAGATCCATCAATCTTCGAGTGTTTACAGGTACATTTATGTCAGAACAGGACATCCTTTTAACTCCCTTTTCCTTTAGTCAAAGTTGTTATTTCTTTATTTTCATTAGAATTTCCTTCCTCTTTGTTTCTTGTTATTGATATTATAATCCACTTTCTTTCACTGACCCTTCTGGATCAAAGTACACCTCTCTTTCCTTGAATGACTTGAAGTTCCGCTCTATTCAAGCACATGGCCCCTCGGACTGCTTACAGCCTACCAAAAGATTTTGGGGTGGCCTGCAAAAAATGTAGGGTTGCCATTGTGTACTCCTTCCTGTTTGTCACATGACCCTCGGAAACCAACCATAATCAGTCTGTCTCTAGTCTAACCTATCTGTGCCCAAAGAAGTTCACAAGTTGTGTAGGTCTGCTCTATTCCCTTCAGATATATCAACATGCATTCTTTTCATAGAATCACATATGACTGAGAAGTGAAAGAGAATTAGGTGAGGAATCCATGACTCTGGAAAGGAAAGAGATCTCTCCAATGTCACATTGGTAATAAGAGGACAAAGCTGAGAATAAAACCCATATGTCTGCAACTCCAGCCCTCTCTGCATTTTACCTCAAAGCCTTTTATTCCAAGTCTGATTCTCAGAGATGTAATAAACTGCTTATTTGTTATTTGTTAAAATCCAACCCAGTACCACTTACTTTGAGGATTATGTTTAGAGTTACTTTGAAGATATGGCTAAGTAATCTAATCATGAAAAACATATCCAGGATTTCTGAAGTCTGTGAGGTACAAACATAACATTCAACAATGACATTGGCATACTTATAAGAAGGCTTCAGGTAGTGTACAAACCAGCATCTTAAGAGAACTGTGGCTTTACAAACTGGATTCTTTTTTTTGTTCATCCTTCAAGGAAAATGGCCCTCCTCTATTCCACATAACCTATTTGGTTAAAATTGGCTATGAAAGAAACAGGAAAACAAAGAGTATCTTGTTTTGTTTAGGTTCTGAATACAAAACTGCTTTGATTTCCTAGCTCAGATAATGGCACCTCGCCTGAGGGGATGGAAAGTAACAGATATCTCTAGAAAGCTCTCCATCATTATTTACATTATTTTGCCCTCATTCAGGTAATAATTATTCTTAGAAATAATTTCAGAATAGGCGCCTTTGTAAATCTGCTGAATCCCATTCTTTAGCTAGTTGATTAGTTACATCATGTACATGGTCTTATCACGCAATCCTCATTCTCTTTCCATAAGTTATGCTTTTTAATCCTAAAAAAATTATTTTCCACAGCATAATTTTCCAGTGACAATAGCACACTGATGAGAGGGTTGAGGGTGATAAGGGGTCAAGAAGTTTGGGTTTTTTTTTAAGTATAATAGACTAAACGTGCAACTTTTGTTCATTATTCAAACAAAATTATCTGTCTTCTGTGTGACATAAATGGTCTCCCACAAACCCAGTGCTAGTTTGCCCATCCTATGGGTAGTTCCATTCTGATGCTATTTAAACCATGTTGTTATGTCTTTTTCTCCACTGCCCAATACCCCAAACCTTCAGACCCTTGGAAAAGAAATAATTAATGGGGCAGCTAGGTGGCACAGTGGATAGAGCACCAGCCCTGCAGTCAGGAGAACTTGAGTTCAAATCCGGCCTCAGACACATAACACTCACTAGCTATGTGACTCCGGGCAAGTTACTTAACCCCAACTGCTTTGCAAAAAAAAAATAATAATAATAATTAATAAGTTCCCTTCCTCAGCCTTTTACATCTTAGAATAAACAAATCACTACTTTCAGCGTCCTCTAACGGTTCATAGTTGCAATAGTTAATCCAAGGTAACACAACTTGACAACTTTTAAACATGTGTGTGACATACAAATATTTAGAAGCTTTCTTTTCAAAAACTATCTCAATGTCTTGGAATTTATGACCCAAGAATAATTTTTGGCAGAACCTACAATAAACAAGGAAAAGATACATCACTTATTTAAATTTTCTAACACCTTAATGCAAAACCTGTGTTTTGTCTCTCTCCATACTCCCTCAGTTAATGCAGATAGCAACTCTTCTTAGTCAAAAATCTTCAAAGGTGTCTATAGCCCAAAATTTCATCACACCTTGTATATCAGGTTGTGGTGAACCTTGTAAGTGTCTCCAGATTTTGCTGGAGTGGTCTTCAGACAACAGAAAAGCAACTGATCCTTAGGCCCATAGATATTCAAAAACTTTTCAATCTAGTAAGACTTTGTAGAGCTTGTTCTCTGCAGACAGAGGTTTTGAGGACCCAGGGCCACAGCTGTATTCCAATGAAATATAATAAGTTGGGAATTTAGATATAATGCTATAAATATGGGCAAAGTTTTAAGAACCAAGAAATTAATTTTCATTAAATAGTACTTTTTTACTTCACAATTTAATCTCCAAACCTTGACATATGGCGGGGGCACCGGAGGGGCACTTTTATAAACATAATTTAATCCCCCAATTTTTTTTTGCTTTCTAGGTTGAAGGATACCTTGATTTTCTTTTCATCTATGAGAACCAAGGCAGTGTGTTATAGCTGAAAGCACTTGACTTTGAGTCAAAGGACCTGCCCGGGTTTGAATCCACTATCCTATGTTATAGCATCTATGTAATTCTGATCCAGTCATTTTTGCTCTCTAGTCATCAAATTCTCATACCAAATAACAAGGTGGTAATTTCTTAAGACCCCAACCAGCTCAAAATCCTATTGAAGAGGGTTTCATTCAGTTTCAGAAGCCGAGACCTTTGCCACTAATAGTTTTACTGTTAAGCCCTTTTCCAAAGCCTCAGCCTCACCTTTTAAGCTTATTTAAGTGTGCTTTCTTTCCTGGCCCCAAAAAGAACCTGGCTTCAGTTTGTCACTGGTCCCAGGAAAACCTTAAAGTTTTGGAAACTGCCTTATTTCTCTTTAAAAGCTCTCTTTATCTCCCTTTGAAAGCAAACGTCTACCTTCTAGTTCCCTTCATTGTCTATTCTCATTGTTTATTCAAATCTCTCAGACCTTCCAAAGGGAAATTCTCACCTGGACCCTTTTTTCCCAATCACTCCCCCCTCAACTGGCCTTGCATTGTGGCTATACCCAACCTCCCTTCTATTGTTTTACTTTCCTGTGGCCCCTAGTCATTTCTCACCCTTAATCCTAGCTAGGCACCATGAGGTCCAGGACCCAGGAGTTCTGTCCACCCCAGCTTGCTAGCCACTCCCATCCAGATCTCCTTGGACCCCTCCTCCAGTCACTCCAAACTGCTTGGCCACTCCTGGGTCCCTCCCACAGTCTTTCTGTACTTAAGATTCACCTTTGCCCCTTTTCTGATGCTGAGAACCTCTCACGCCCAGAGGCTGAGACGCCTCACGGGTGTGACCTGGCCTATATGTGATTTATCTTTAATAAACTTTTTCTTTGGCTGGAAGAGGAATTGGGTTGAATTCCTTCAGGCAGATCCGGCACCACGATCTGGGGCTTTTCCCAATACCCCAAAACCTTCGCGATCTTTGTGTGCCTCTGTGCATCTAGGAACACCCCAAAACCCCTACCCCTCTTCACTATGGTTGTAAAAAATATTGATATATTCAACTAAAGCATAACTTGAGAGGAATGACTAGGGCTTTGCCAAAATTTAGAGAATACTGACAGCATTATAATACTTCCTTCAGTGTATCATGACAATAGCATCAATTGAGGCAGTGCACATTTTTATGCATGAGGCAAAGAAAAAAAGTAGGATGGAAATTTTTATTTCTAAGTAAAATTATAATATCTTATATTAAATTATATACCTGGCTCTTTCACTGTTAAGCCTTTTGAGGCCATTCACCAAGAGGTCTTCCTTATTCCTTCCTACTCATGTCACATTATTCAGACATCTCTGCCCAATATATCCACCTTCACTGCAATCTCGGATGAAGATGTGGCCTTTCTCCTTTCCAAGGACAACCACTCTACATGCACTTTTGACCCCATCCCCTCCCATCTTCTCTAGCAGACTGCTACCCTTATTATCCCAACTCTTACCTCTAATGTCTGATCTCTCCCTCAAGTATTCCCAAATCTCACCTACACACATACACACACCCCACTCACTCGATGCTATCATTACTATCTTTGTCCTTCCTTTCTACTCCCTCTTGTGGCTAAATTGCTTGAGAAAGAGATCTACATTGATGCCACCAAATCTTTTCATATCACTGTCATCTAAATCTTCTGCAATATGACTTCAAACTCTATTATCCAAATGAAACTGCCCACTCCAATATGACCAAAGATCTCTTTAATTGTCACATCCAGTAGCCTTTTCTCAACCCTTGTCCTTCTCAACCTCTTTGCATCATTTTACATTTTTGATCATTTTCTTTTTGGCATCCTCCTTTCTCCTTTTATTCTACATTTTGGAAGCTTGAAGGACAGAGTAAAGGCACCGACAAAATTGCTAAGGGCTAGGAAATTTCAGAAGGGAGAGAGGATGATAATGTAGCTACAAAGTTTGGAAAGTACTTCTCATATGGTAGAGAATGCATTCATACCATCAACTGCTTCTACAAAATATACAAGTTGATCAATTGGTTCCTCTCTTGCCTCTAACCTGGCACCTGAACATTTTGGCATAGGGGCAGCTAGGTGGTGCAAAGGAAAAAGCACTATGCCTAGAGTTAGGAAGACCTGAGTTCAAATCCAGACTCAGACTCTTACTCCTGAGTACTATTTGCCTCAGCTTCCTCAACACCTACCCTGAACCATAGGAGGGCAATTGTGAGGATCTAGTGAGATAATATTTATAAAGCACTTAGCACAGTGTGTGGCACAGAGTAGGCACTACATAAATGCCTACTCCCTTCTTAACTATTCAGAAATATCATCAATTTCAAATTGAAAGTCAACAGGATTTCAAATAATCAATCACAGCCAATATGCTATCAATTCTATATAAAGATAAGACTCAACTATCAGTAGGATATGTTTTCATTTATTTTCTTTTTAAGAGTGGCAATGGATTTTTACCAAACCATTCATACTCTCTTTACAAGAGAATCACTGGTAAAATGTCTTCTTTAAGGGTTTCTTTAAGGGATTAAGAATGGACTGTACAACTTCGATCATAGATCAAACTCCATTTAGCCTTGCCCTCATTGACTTAAGCTAATCACCTCTAACCTACTTACTGTACAGTGAAACACTTCTTTAAAGTGAGTGATACTTTTGTTGCTTTTTATGGAAGTTTTTCACTTCCAACTTTGCAGAAAAACCTCAGTTTAGTCATTTGTAAAATGAGAGGGTTATCCTAGATGGCCTGTAAAGTCTCTTCAAGCTCTAGCACATTAATCAGAAGGAAAAGTTTTTTAATGTACAAAACACAGAAATTTCATATTTTTCAAAAGCTAAATGAACCTCACAAATAAACAAACTTAATTATCCACAATAACCAGGCATACATAATAAAAATACCCAGAGTATTCAAAGACAATATGGACATAAATTCCTCATGCATGAATGAGATGTCATAAACGTTCTTCACAAAAATTTTTTTTCAACAGTGCCTTTCTCTGTCATCATATTCATGTGCTTATGACCATAAACCCATTAACATTAAAATGAGATTTGACTCATCCTATTGAAAACTGCAAGTCAATTGTAGAAAATAAGTTCTATCTCTGCAGAATTCATTCAGATTTTCCTTTTTTCCATTTGGCCAGCTCAGCTAAGATATGATTCTGGTGACTTTAAAAGGAAATGCCCAGCAAATAAAATCTTGAAATGTTAGCAATGGCTTAGTCATACACTTTCTGAAAGCCCTCTTCTCTTAAGCACACTGCAATATCATTCTAGCTCCCACACAGAAGGTTTGTAAGAGTCTGATGACATAATGTAAATATTCACACAGAATCCAATAAAAGTTCATCAAAACATTTAAAAATTGCTTATCTTTCAAGGGTCCTGCTTACTGCCTATAATTCTCTCAGGACTACTACCTGGGAGCATCTGAGGACTGTGAAATGCTCATAGATTATCTCTCTAGGTGCCCTACATAATCATTTTTCAGACAAATCAGAAATGATTATAAATTTCCACCTACTCTCCTATCCCCCACAGTCCACCCTGGCAAAAGACCACATCAATGCCATCGATTTTTATCTTGTTTAGGAACTTCTTTGCAAATTCTGCATGTAAACAAAAGGTTAAATCATTCTAATTCAAAATAAGTTTTCTCCAATAGAAATTATATTTGAGAATGAAAAAGCATAAAGTTAACAGTACATAAAGACAAACAGTATGGAATTTGAAAAGCTGAGTTGATATTTCTAGCTTCTGTGTCAGAAAGGATAAACCACTCAACAATGAGACAGATGGCTGCAACAATATACAGATTAGCTTTGTTAGGGCATTCTGATGTCTGAGTAGCTAAGTCGAATTCTTTTTAAATCCACCCTCCTTTGGCTATTGAAGCATAACAAATGAATGGAAATATTATTAACCAAAACTCTTGTTCAAGTAAGAAGCTTCAGGGGACATTTTTGTTAATTGCCCAAAGAACATTTTTTTATAGATACCTGCTGGGATCTCAGTATAGCTGCATCGATCTCATCCACCTTCTGAGCTAAGGTGTCAGTTACTAATCTGTAGCGTTCATTGTCCTCTGTCACCATTTTGTCCAGTCCTTCTCTTGCTCTCCATGGCACCAATTCCAACAGGGCACTGCTGACTTCATTAAGGGCATCTACTAAGTCTTTGTTGCTCTTGGCTTCTTTTTTCAATTCCTGAAAAGGGAATTTAAGCTAAATATACAAATATTTGGCGAAAACTAACACAGCTTCCACATGTTTCCATTCTTTTCTATGAGGCAGAAGAATTGTGTAGGCCAGCTATTTACTACATTGGTCCCACTTTAGTATCATTAGGTTTTGTTATTGAAAGCTGCAAGAAAAATCAGATTTCTTAAGAGGAACTTCTATTGAGTGGTATTTAAATGTATTCCTTCTGTCAGTATAGCATCCCTTAATTCTTCAAAATTCAATAAAAATTCCAAAGTGTCAGTATTTAACTGAGGAACTCAAAAGAAGTAAACTAACATATTCTTCATATCCTGGAAGGCTACTTCTCCATCAGTTGATCACTGACAAATTAAGAAGAAAACTGGTGCCCAAATTAAGTAACTCTCTGAGATGACAAACATTCATTCAATAATCCAATCATCCAAATAAAATCACAATCATGGAAAGAATAGTATGCTATGCCTCCATTCTACCTACGTGAGACCATCCTTCAGGAATGAAAAAAAAAATCATAGCCAACATCTTTGACAAGAGGTCGGTTTGGTCTAACAGAAGTCTATTTCATTGGGGATATCATTTAGAATCCCCAAAGGCATTTTTATTAGCCTCAGATTAATAGTGTTTTTTTAAATACTGGGCATTTCCATAAAAGGAAATGACTATCTTTACTGAAATCCAGAAGAAAAAAAACTGATAACCATTTTGAAATCTGTTAGCATGAAATAGCATGTAAAGAATAGCGTGTAAGTCTCCTTCTCTTTTACTATTAGTAAAAATGATCCCCAAACTTTTAAGTGTACCACATGACTCTAGAAAGAACTATCCTATTTCTAGGCCTCTGACTGTTTGGATAGTTGGTCTGTTGCCAATTTGTGTATTTTTCTTCCCAGGAGGCATATCTTTAACTAAACTAGATAACTATTATTATTTCATTACAAAGCAAATATGTAAAAGATAACAGACAGGAAAAAATATATGAATTAAACATACTTTTTGTCTTTCTTGTGCTTGGCTTAATTCTTCTCCCTTCAGGTCCCGAGTTTCATAGGACAGTAATTCCAATTCTACTTTGTCAAGCCATGTACAGAGCTCTTCATGGGTGGACTGTAGCTTTCCTGAAAGCTGCAAGGCCTGCTCCAGGGTCTTAGATACATCAGAACTCAATTTAGTTATGTCTTTGTACCTTGCTTTAATGCCTTCCAATTTATCTTGAATTATCAAGACTTCATCACCTAAAAATTCAAATGCATATTATTTCTTGTGAAATAAAATTTTTAAAAAAAAGGTTCTTCTAAGATCTTCTGGTATTAATAGAAGTACTGAGCAGCTTTTTTTTTTCTTTCTTCTGAAAATGTAAATGAACTTGAACCAAATATAATTAAACTCCTTTAAGTGCAATATTTTCTTAGAGTCTGAATAGCTGATTAAAAATCCAAATGCCAAAACAGTTAAGGACTGGTAGGTAGAATAAAAATATTTGAACCAGAAAGAGCCTGAGAGTCAAGGCTAGCTTTCCTGTAACTAGCCAATAGTTCTAACAAAAGTTTACATTTTATTACAATACTTTCAACTCACCGATTTACATCTGAGTAATTTCCTTTAGCGGGTTTAGGTATACATCAATACAAACATTATTCTAACTGATCAACTGACTTCACCATTGTATTGGTATTATAACCATATTAAAACTAAACTTTAAAAAAAATGTCTCTGTGCTATGCTCTTGTCTGGAGCAACTATCTTCACAATAGGAAAAGGAATTCACCTCAGTACTGGGCTTCTATATACTAAGTAATACACACAGCTTGTCCTAAGAACTGAAGTGAGGTCATGGGAACCAAAGTGATACCATATTCCAAAAACCCTTGAATGGTCCTCAAAGAATTCACCACAAAAGAGAGGAGGGGGAGTTTGAAGTGGGCCCAGTATCACAAAGCTAATCTTATTTGTTTTTTTCTCAAGTCCTTCACTGACCCCTGGAAAAATGGTATCTCCACTTTCGTTGCTTCTTTAAAATTCTCACCTGTTGCTTGTTTTAAGAGCTCTAAACCATTCTGCAATGCCTGATCAACATTTTGTTTCCTGAGTAGGATGTCCTCTTGTAGAGCCTAAAGACAGGTAAGCAGCATTTTAATTTGGGCAAAAATTTAAATCCAAAGTAAATTTTAGTTTCTCTCAGAGAACTAGAACAATAATTCACACATTTAAAAAGTACAATTCATGACAATGGCTTGTTTTCTCCTTCTTTCGTGATCACCTTTCCACTGGTATGGCTTAATCTACCATATGCAATACTCTACCCCATAATTTGTTACACTCCCTTTTTATACAACCCTTATTCACTGGAGTGACTAATAACCATATGCACTGTGTGCACAAACATTATACATAAGTATAGGTATCCATATGTAAATATGTTCATAAGAATCAGAAAGAAATATAAAATAAAATAACAGAAATAATGGAAACAGAGGAAATTAAATTAATTTTAAAAGAAAAAAAAAGAAAGCAAAATACCAGAAGTTCAGATTGTTGCTTTGATAGCCCATCACTGTTGTAATCTTGGACTGACAATCTGCTGAGTTTGTCATGAACTTCATTCAGCCAGGTTATCAATTCCACTTCATCTTCGCCAAAAATCTGAGCATTACAAAAGGCCTGCTGGAGTAGTTCAGACCTGCTGTGACTTTTTCCTTGAATCTCAATGTACCAAACTTGAAAGGAGTCTAGTTTTTCCTGCAACATATCTTTATCCTCCCTGGAGCTCAAAATCTTTAAAGACTGGCCAATGCTAAGAGCCTGATGTAAAGTTTTATTGTGATTGATGATGTCATCTTCTAAGGCCTAAGTGAAGTTTAAAAAAAAAAAAAAGAAAAAACAAAATAGAGATAACCAAAAAATGGACAAATAAAAATGAAAACAGAAATATAACCAAATAATAAAATGTTTAAAGGAATTTTATGTTCTGCATAAGAAATTTAATAAAACCCAACAAACATTTAATATCTACAGATCTGTAAGGGACTTAATTCCTCTTCTTCCTCAGCTTATGACTCTACAGATCTTATCCCCATTCCTCAAGCTGCCTTCTCCACCTGGAAGTTCCCTCAAGTCTTGGTGGCCCCCTTCTCTCATTGGGGAGTTCTTCACAGAAAATGTCATTTTGAGGACAATCCTGGGCTGAGTAGCTTTTATTTATCTCCTAGTTCTGCTTCTCACCCTCCAGACTTTACCACTTTCCCACCATGCAGGTACCTTCTACCACAATCCATTTTTTAGCTCCCCTTTATTTGTCTTCCTACATTAGAATGTAAGCTCTTTAGGACAGGGCTGTCTTCTTTTTGCTTGTATTTATATTCCCAGTGCTTAGCACAGTGCCTGGCACTCAGTAAGCACTTAATAAATGCTTTTTGACTTGAGTAGACTAGGCAATCCAAATACAAGGATGTTTTATAACCCTGTCCTAAAGATACTTAGATTCTACTGAGGTATACAAAATATACAAAGGAAAGTAAATATAAGATTAACTGAGGAAGGAAAGAACACTAACAATCAGGGGAGTTTAGAGACAGATTCCCAAAGGAGGGCAGCACTTTCTAGGAAAAGGTACAGACTAAGTAAAGTCATAGAGGTAGATGTCAATGCTTAGTTCAGTGAACAGCAGGTAAACCAAGCTGATCTAAATATAAGTATAAATATATATGTGAATTCAGTTTTAAAAAAGTAAGATAGGAGTCAAATTGTGATGGGTTGATTTAAACACCAAGCAGAGGAGTTTGTAGTTTATTCTAGAGACAACAGGAAAGATTTCTAAGTAGAAGAGTGACGAGGTAAGATCTTGCTTTAGGAAGACTCTTTCGGCATTTGTGAGAAGGATGAATCAGCCTGGGGAAAGATGGAGACCCAAGAACTTGTGCAACTGACTTTTGCAGCAGTCCAAGCTAGAGGTGATGAAAATCTCAATAACGTTTGTGGTCACATGAGCAGAGAGAAAGAGAAAGATTTTAGGATTCTAGAGGACACCAAGGTAGAAAGAACAGGACTTGGCAAATAGTGGCATAGGTCAATGGTACATCAATCAAATTTATGGGGTTCCTTAGTATCATAGAATCAGAAAGTAAGTTGAAAACTTATTCCTTCTACTGTGTGGTTTCTTTCTTACTTTGTGTACAGCAATCTGTTCCTCAAGCTTAGAAGCCTGGGTTCCTATGGGCTCCCAATTTGTCAGCTTCTTTTCGGTGGTTGTGAGCCACTCCGTCAATGGTTCTAATGTTTCATGAAATTGTTGTGCCACCACAGAGATCCCTTCCAACTGACGATTCCTACAAAAATGCCAAGCAAGGTTAAAGTTACACTTCGATGAAGTGTGGCAAGCTCAATGTAAATTTTTAGTCATGAAAACTCAGTATAAAGGCAATCCAAATATAAGACAAGTAAGACAGTCTAATCAGACCTGCCCATCTTGTATGACTCTTGTCAAAAGTATTCTACAGGAATTCACAAGAACCTAAAATCAATATTAAATTAAGTATTCTAAGAACAAATTATATCAATCCTTCTGGTCAGCAAATTAGAGGAAAATACAATTACCTGAATTTCAGTCAAGCTTTAATTGAGCAATAAACTTTTCTTTCAAATGGTTAGAACACTTTTCAACCTTCAGTCAGATACAAAACCTCTTTCATTCACTCATTCACTCAACAACCATTTATTAAATATATACTATATGTAATTCTTTAAAAAATTACAGTGAATGACAAATGGTTCCTCTTTGGGGATAAAGACAATTATTTTTAAAAACTGACAAAAGTGACAGTGAGAAAACAGAATAGAAAAAATATCACATTTGGGTTTTTTTTAAGTTGTAAATGTACACATTGTCTTTCATCTGAAAAATCAAACAGTCACTGAATTCAATTTTTAGATAAAATATTTAGCTTTTTCCCAATTAAAAAAAAAACTAACAGGGAAGGATGGGATGTATTACCTAGATTTAAGACAACCATTTTTATAATTTAGATTCTTATGAGCATTAAAGTATTTTTGCTTATACTTATAAATTCAGCTTGAGGTTATGTTGTAGCTGTAGCTGCTGTTGGAGAATACAACCACGTCAATTAAAAACACTGTCCCACTGTACCTCAAGTTTTTGAAAAGGCAAGTAATTTCATTGGCCTATAGAGAATGGACAGAAATCCACCTCAGTGGTTCAGTTCACATCCTTTTGAGTATTTCTGCTTGGAACTATTTTGCATCCTGATAATCCTCTTATTATTTCAGGGAATTATATAGAATGCAAAACTATCCCTCTAATGGATCAAAGACAACTATGAAATATTGACAAGTGACATTAGGAGAACAGGAGATTAGAAAAATCTAATTAATTTGTTTTTGTTTTAAACATATCAAAGAAGCCTACAATTGAAAGTAATTTGTTTTACTAGTACTGAAGACATACATATCTCTGTTAAATGGTAGAAATAGAACTCCTGCCTAGATCTGTATTTTTTTGTTTGCTTCTCCATGTTCCTTCATTTTTGCACATATAAAATGGAAAATGTAGCCTTAGCTACCAGATAATTTGCATTTATATTTATAAAAGCTTATTAGTTTATCATTTCATATATTTGTTAAACAGCATCTAAAAGTTTGATGCATGCTGGGTTAACACAAATCAAAGATCAAAAAGATCTATAATATGACCTATAAATAACTGTCACCAGATTGGGGAGACATGAGTAAAAATAATATATAGTGAAATTTATGAATCACTTATTTTTATGAAACACATAGTTGTGACTTAATATGCTTGATGAAAAATATACATTGGAGATTTTCATCAGAGAAATAACCCAGAAAGAAAAGAGGTGAATCAAGTCATTTAACGAGAGAAAGGTATGAACTGCCCACATACACACTGCTAGCTGCATGATGTCAAGACAACCTGGAGGAAAACGCCCCAACCATATTGGGTAGATCTCTGGGCTGGGCAAGATTTTATAGGATGGCAGAGTGAGGAATCACACAGGGTGGGCAGGCCTGAATGGGTTGTTATCTAGGTCAATTATGGGAATACTCATATAACGAAATCACAAATTTACTGAATTACAGGAGAAAGGATTATTATCCTATAAAAAGCACCTATGTATTTTTATGTTGTATGACAATGAGGAAGGTGTCACGAAGGCAAATAAAAGCATAAAATGGAAAAGCAGAGCAATGGGGATATATGAGACTTTCAGTTGACCTAAGTGCCACATCTTCCCATAGTTCTCCTACCTAAGCTAACATTTAACATCACATGATTCAAGATCAGCCATGGTTTTCCACTCACATTCCTAGAAATAAGGTCAAGACACATGCCGATTTGAAGTGGGGATAGTGAGCAGAGAGGGCTAAAAGAGAAGTTAGAAGTTTAAAGGATGCTTCCATTTTTCACTATTGCAATCACTTTCCCCTTCCTCCTCCACAAATAGTTCAAAATGACTTCATCTAGGGGAGTATTTTCAGTTTTCTGATTGCCTGTGGTGGCCTCTATGACTAAAGTAGGACCTGTCAGAAGTAGAGCGGAAATTGTTAGAGAAAGAAAAAAATGCTGGAGTAAGGTCCTAACTCTGATATTTCCCAGTTACATGACCTTGGACTAGCTTTTTACCACTCTGGGCTTCACTTTCCCCATATGAAAAATGGAGATAATAAGAATATCTATCTTCCCTACATAGGAGAGATTCGGTGAAGAAAGAATTTTGTAAATCACCAAAGAAATGTGATATTATATAACAGTCCTTTTATCAACCTTCCAAACCTTTTATCTAGCAGTGGAGGATGATAGTAGTATTCCCATTTCAGGAAAAATGGAGCTTAACACAGATCCCTCACCCTGCAAATTCTTGGGGATTTTAGCTCTAGCATAGCTCCCCCCAACTACAGGCCAAGCTAGAGAAGTGGCTTTCATCCTAGAATCAACTATGAAGGAAGAGAAGGGATTCTTTGACATTTCCAAAGGATTTTTTTAAAAGAATAGAAAGAAAAAGTCTTCTGGAGAAATCTTCATGTAACTTCCCCAAAATTCTAAGATGGAATCAAGAATATTTCTCACCTCCCTGAACCCCCCTCCCAAAGTTCATCACCCCCAGGGAAAGGAGATGGCTTTCTACAGCTTAGAAGACTAGAGCTTTTCTGATGGTTATGAGGCTTCAACATTACCTGAAATAATAAGGAGGAAATATGGAATAATGGGGGGGGAATATAATTCTTCATTTTGGAGGACTATCATTCCTTAGATTGCTAAAAAGAATGAGGTAAATATATAAAATACTTAAGTATCTAAATAAAAACACAAACCAAAAATGGCATAGTTTTTACTAGTAATATTACTATTAACTCAAACATACTAAAATAGTTCCAAATACCTTGTTTCAGCCTTATTAAGCAATGCATCCCATCTACTGTCCAAGAGGCTCAGCTGTTTCAAAATCTTTACTTTATCTGCTGGTTCTGCTGTTGCTGCAATTTTTTCCCCTTCTGTCTTGATTCCTTCAATAGTAGGCTTTCGGTCATCCAACAATCTCTGGAGAAGCTTAGGGCAAAGCAATTAAATAACCAGGAAACAACTATCAACACTATGCTACAGAGATAAAAAAGGAAACTATATCCCAAATGATTCTGTTATTTTTTATCTTATATTTTACAGAGGACAGAGAAAAGAGATAGAAGAGGGCTATCTTCAAGGCTAACATTATTTTTAATACATTGTAGATAAAAGAATAAAAATTCATGGTTGACTTGTATGTTTATTTATTTCACTAAACTATTCTCCATTGACTTTTGACTTAAAAAAAGTATAGAGAATTCTATATTTGCTTTCTGAATTTTTTGAAAGTGGGGAAAAATCAGAATCTGGCTGTTAAGAAGCTGCAATGTTCCGAATATTCAAAAATTGTTATTTTATGCTTGTGATACTAAAAACAAAAATACTTGGTTATTTTTAACATGATCTCTGACCAGTCTCCAGGCTGGTACCATGGAAAAGTGCTGGGTTTGGAGTCACAGGTCCTTTGTTCAAATCTCAGTTCTGCCACTTATTAGGTGTGTGACCTTGAATAAGTCATTTAACAACTTGTCACCCAGTTCTCTTATCTATAAAAATTAGGAGACTGGACCAAATTACCTCTAAAATCTCTGCCATCTTTAAATCCTCTGATTTCTGGGCTAAGCTTCAGCAAAACTCAAATTCTTTACTAAGTGGCATTCAGGAAACAATAAGCTCTTAACTTATTAAAAAATTAGTAATGCACCCATTCAACCTAATCTATGACTAATTTCCATTCTATTTTGAAACAAATTTTTCTTCATTTTAAACCTCTTATTTTTTCATTTCTTCCATCTTCTAGCACAAATTTGAACCTGGCTCCTTCCAAATGATACTGCATTCCCTGGCACTTTTTCCAGTACTGGCTGAACTTTCTCTCACTCTCTGAAGCACTAGTCCCAGGGGGCAATTCAGAAGACTCCTTGCCACTTCTGGACTCTCCTCTGTTTCCATTACTCAGAAAACTCTCTTCCTTTAGATACTCTCTCTCTCATCATAGCCTTGGTTGTTGCTATCCAACAAGTCTTCCACTTCCATGTTGAAGAACTCTGAATTCCCTTTATTTTCTTTGAGTATTACATCTCTTCCCTAACTCTATTCTTCATCCTCATCATAACCTCCAATCCCCCCAACCTCTCAGAACTTTCCCATGCTCTACTTTCTTTCCTTTCCAATTTCACTCCCTTGGTGAACTAGTTCAACTCTATCCTCTAATCTTGGATCCCTTGTTTCATGATCCTATTTTTGATCACCAAACCCAAATACCAATTATTCTCACCTTTCCACTCCTTTACTCTCTATCCATGTGCTACTGAACAGAGCTGGAGTAAGTTACAAAGTCACACTGGCTTGTCCACTACAAGTTTGTTATATCAACGTCAATGCAGAAAGGCAATGCTTCCACTCCTTCAAAATTGTCTGTACATCCCATTCACTACAGTGATTATTCCAGACATTCTCTTCTTTCCTCTAGTTTCCACAGTACCCATTCCCCTCTTCTACCATCTCAACTGAGGATCTCTCCTCATATTTCACCAAAAATCCTAAGTCCATTCACCATGAAGTCCTTCTTTTCCCTTTCTTTTCTACTCATATCTCTCTGGCATCATTCCCCATTCTTTTTCCTCCTTCACTCCAGTCTTTGATGAAGAGATGCCTCTTCTCCTTGTCAAGGCCAACCTCTATCTGATCTTGATAGAGGTTGATCCTTGCCCTTTGATCTTCTTTAGGAGACTTCCTCCATTATCATCCACTCTTTCACATGCACATGCATGAATCACTATCTACTGGCTCCTTCCTAGCTCCTTCCTATGTGCCCATAAACACATCCAAGGCTCTCCCAAACCTTTAATAAAAAAAGCCCTCTTTAAAAAAAAAGATTAAAAAGATCTTACCATGCCTTCCAAGCCATCACCCCATGACTCTTCCCCCTGTAAATTCCTTGTAAAAGCTGTACATATTCAAGGCCTTCACTTCCTTTCCTCTCATTCTCTTCTAAAACCTATACAATCAGAATTCCAACCTCATCATTCCACTGAAACTACTCTATCTAAAGTTACCAATGATCTAATAAACAACTAATTTAATGGCTTTTTCTCAATCCTCATCCTTCTTGGCCTATCTGCATTTCATATTGTTGGCCGCCTTTTCTTGTATGCTCTCAGCTCTAGGTGTTTTGTTTTTTTTTAAAACACCATTCTCTTGCCTCTCCTACTTGTCTCGCCTGTCCCTGGTCTTTTTTGTTAGAATCTTCACCCATGTCTTGGCCCACTAAGCGTGAGTGTCCCCCAAGTCTGTGTCTTAGGCTTTCTCTTCCCTCTCTGCACTCTTTCACTCAATGATCTCCTGATCAACTCCCATGAGTTTCGTTGTCATCCCTATAAAAATGAATCACATATCTATATAACCAGCCCCAGTATGTCTTTTGAGTTCTTGTCCCAGATCAACAAATGCCACATGATATCCCTCTTTTTAGAATTTCCAACCTGGCTCCCACCAGTCCTCTTAAGTCTACTCATACCTTACTCCCCATCCACCCACTCTATGATCCAGCCATAATGACCTCCTTGTTGTCCCTCCCACAGGATGTTCTATCTCTAGTTTTCTGAACCTTTGCATTGGCTGTTTCCCCTACCTGGAATGCTCTCTCTTCTCATCTTTTCATCTCAGAATTCCTACCTTCCTTCAAGACTCATCTCAAAGGCCTCCTCCAAATGGACTTTCCCTATTTCCTGGCTGCTAGCATCTCCACCTCTAATGTTACATTCCATCTACTCTATGTGTATGTGTACCTCATTATTTACATGTTGTCTCCCCCATTAGAATATAATAAGTTCCTTGACAATTGGAACTACTTTTGCTCTTTCTTTGTACCCTCCAGCATATAGCATAGTCCTTGACATATAGCAAGTGTTTAATAATTGCTTGTTGATCTAGTAATTAATTGATAGTAGGTTTCTCCCTTCACTAGAGATCTTCAAGTGGAGACATACTTGTCAGGAATATTGTAAAGCAGATTCCTGTTCAGGGATGACCACTTATCAGCGATAATGTTAAGTAGATACCTGTTCAGGTAGTGGTAGATTAGACTAACTGACCTATGAGTTGCCTACTATGTTCCAGTCACTATGCTAAGTGCTCTACTACTACTACCACCAACACTAATAATAATAATAGCTAACATTTACATAGTAGCTACTATATGCCAGGTACTATGCTATGTGTTTTACAAATATTATCTCATTTGATCCTTACAACAACCCTAGGAAGTAAGTGCAATTATTATTCCCATTTTATAGATGAGGAAACTGAGGTAAATCAAAGTTAAGTGACTTGCTCAGGGTCAAACAGCTAAGTATGTAAGGCTATATCTGAACTCAAGTCTTCTTGACTTTATGCTCAGTGCTCTATCCACTGTACTACCTAACTGCCTCCTCCTCCCTCACAAAAAGAAAGAAAGAAAAGAAAGCAAGTCCCTTAAAATGTCACATTATAAAAAGAGGTCAAAATGAGGTAGGAAAGGAATGCTTATAGCCTCTAGAGAAAATGCATTAAAGGCAATTATCTGGTGCAACTAGTGACAGATGTGGTTAAAGGGGAAGGACTTAGCAAAGTTGAAGAAGTTATACACCTGAAGCATGTATATTGCTTTCATGTGCTATGCTTAGGCTAAGACCTGACATTATTTAATCATGCAAGGGACCTTCAAGGTGAGTCCTTATTACATCTGGGAGGGA
Organism: Vombatus ursinus; assembly: GCF_900497805.2. NCBI lineage: Eukaryota > Metazoa > Chordata > Mammalia > Diprotodontia > Vombatidae > Vombatus > Vombatus ursinus. Next base: position 5,523,752 of record NW_020949613.1, read on the forward strand.
ACTCAAATTCAAGTAAATAAAATAAGTGATAATGGTTTAATTAGACAGAAACAGGGACCCCAATATATCTAGGTCATTCTGTTTCATTAATCTTTGCTACTAAGAGTATTTAGTTGTGATATCTTTACAAAAGATGAATTCCAAACATATTATATTTTTAAATTAAAATTTCTTTTCACAGAAAGGACTTAGATCAAGTGATTTAAATCCCTGGCCCCATGTAGTAATACATGTTATAGAGAATACTATAACACCAGGCAAAAGAATTGTTGAGGAGTCCTGAAGGACCAATTATCCTGTTTCTAGAAAATGTGCCTAGCTAATTCAACCCTATTTTAGGGAAGCAATTGCAGCAAGATATTTAATCAAAAGTTTTAAAAATCCTTAGTATATCAAGATCAACAATTTTTTCTGGTGAAGATTCACATATGGCATGCTTATAGTACTAATCCCTTGTGAAACTGTGAAATACAGTTATTGCTCATCTTCCCTTAACCCACCAAAATGCTGCATGACATTTTTCTTAATATTAAAGGAATGTATTAAAATAAAATCCCTTTTTGTTTTGAGAATTTTTTGATACATTCTGAGAACTGCAGAATCCCAGATTTCAGAGGGTTTTCCCCCTGACTGGTTGCTAGCTCTCACTTTCCAAATTATTTTCCACTTATTGCATACATTTACTATAGCTTACCTGTGTATAAGCCATTTCCAATAAAGAAGGAAGTTCTTTGAGGAGAGACCCTGTTTTATTTTTGTCACATCCCTTGTACCTCACATAGTGTCTGGCACAAAGAAGACACTGAATAAATATTTGTTGATTGGTTGATTACACTCTGGGACCAAACAGAAATAAGTCTAATTCCTTTTCCATATACTAGCCCTTCAAATACTTGATAATTGTGTTCCCTTTATTTTTTTTCTTTTCTTCTCTAAGCTAAACATTTGTAGTATTTTTCAATTCAATCAATTATCAACAAGCAATTATGAATCACTATTATGTGACTGGCACTGTGTTTTGAACTAGGGATACAAAGACAAAAATCAAACAGTTCCTACTCTCAGGGACTTTACATTCTATCAAGAGAAGCAAAAGAAACACAATGTAACATTCAGGGACAGGGCATCTCATCCACATGTTAAGAATCACATTACTCTAGGTCTCAGACAGAAAACTATGCAAATACCAATATATGGCATACACATTTCAAAATCTAACTCTCATTGTTGAAACAGAAAAGGGAAAAGGAAATTAAAAAATGATTACTTACTTTTTGCTCTTGTATCTGAGCCTTCACCACCTTAAACTCAGCAGATGGAGGTTTCTGATTGGCTACAAGATCTTCAGTATCAACTAGCCAGCTAAGCAGAGATTCCAGGGCATCTTGGAACCTCCCACAATGGAGCAGAGCCTCCTGAAGCTGAGCTGCTCGCTCAGCAACCTAAGCAGGGCAAGAGGTTCAATCATTTATTTCTTTATTTTGTGGAAAAAACAGGACTTTTCATCTTCTACCACTTTTCATGTATGTTTTTTCATTTGTCTCTGATTTTTGTTGGTGTTTGAAAGAGGAGCATTTATTTCAGTATGAAAAATCATTTTTCAAGGTTGGTAAATGAAATCTTATAATTTAATATATTTGCAATATTCAAATATCTAACAAAAATTAAGATGTAAAGAAATGAGATATTTAAATCAAGAACTTGGGAATTCTAAATAATTTCACAGCAAATATTCAGATATTCTAGAGGCACTAAAGACAACTGATTTTTGTTACACTGTTAGCAATATCACATCTTAATTATCACAAGGAAACATGGATTTGTAAGTAAACAAAATGTCTTAAGAAAACTACAATGGAGCAGCATTATCTTACACTGAATAAAATAGTTTTTTCTTCAGAAAGATATCCAATAGGTTTCCCAAGCAACCCAGATATCACTAGTCCCTGGCCTTTTCCTTCTGAAGTAATTTTATCTCTAAGAGAAAAAAATTCACTAATTTGCTTTTATATCTGAAATAGTCACTGAAAATGTTTTATTTTTAATTTAAATCTGTATTTGGAATGTAAATATATTTAAAATGTATTTATATTTTAAGTGTAAATATATTTAAATGTATTTATATTTTAAATCTATATTTGAAATATATTTTAAGATTAAATTTATATTTTAAATATAAATATATTTGAAATATATTTTAAGATTAAATTTATATATTTTAATTTTAGACATATTTAAGATCTCATAGTAGATTCTAATTATATTTTTATAAACTGGTCAGTGTATTTCAAAAAGAAATAATGGGGAGAAAAATTAGACCAAATTTATGATAGCTGCAAGTCTTGATGAGGAAGAAAAGTACATGGTATAGGCTATTAGAAGAAAATTCCACCTAGAATTAAATTTTTTGGCATGTCTGTTCTCCAGTGGACTAGCTGGCTCTTTTACATAGAGATGTCACTGTACAGAAAGTTTTGTTATTATTGTTGTTTTTCTTATAGTTATGACAGCATTGTATATTATCTTAGGGATTTCCAGAGAATAATTTCTAGACTATTGGCAGCACCTGTGACTTGTCAAATAAGGCTTGAATTTGGTGATTTCTTGGGAATAAAAAGAAACAAGTTGTACAATTTGAGAGCTTATCAGGACTTGGATTACCTAATATTGAAGCTGTTCCCATATGTTAATAAATTAAGGAGCTGTGATTCCAATGGTGGGGGAACTTCTTCTGCATATGTAGAGCCTAATGCTCTCAAATTTATAGTCCTAGAAAGATGTTTGAAACCGAGAAGTTAAATGACTTGCCCAAAGTCACAAGCCATTTTATGTCAGAGGTTAAATTTGGATCCAGGTTTTCCTGACACTCTACACACTAATGAACATTGCCTCTCTGCTTTATTATACTTTCCATAAATATAAGTGAAATAAAAACTAAGGTATTAAGATTTTTCAAAAATTCCTATAAAAGGGAAAATTATCTTGTTATTAAGAATCTAAATAAAGAAATAACAAAACTACCTTCTTATTAAGGGTCTTCCACCGTGCATTAACATCTTCAAGATCATGCTCCAATTTCTCAGTACTAGTACTTTTTGCAGCACTCTGAATAAGGCCTTGACCCAACCAATTGACCTCTTGTTGTTTAACTTGTAAAGGTTCAATCTCCTCTTTCTGGAAAGCCTGTGGATACAACATTAACAGTACACATTACAATGCATATACATTTGTTTTCATCCTGTTTTAAGTGCTAAAAACACCACAATTGTAATATTAACTCTCAAAGGATCCCATCAATGTGGATATTCCTTCCACTAATGCAAATAACAACCCATTCACACAAAACCAATTAAATGCCATGAAAGCTGAATTAAATGTAAGATGATTATACTACCAGAACAACTTGGGAAAATTAAATGTGTGTGTGTGTGTGTGTGTGTGTGTGTGTGTGTGTGTGAGATTCACTGTAAAGGAAAAAAATGTCTTTATTTCTTTTTACTACCCCATTAGGCTTGTGCTGCAAGTTTTCTAGAGAGTGAAGCATACTTGGTATTGCACAACTAGTCAAGATTTAGAGGAACTGGATGACACCATCTATATGACTTTGGGAAAACCTCTAGACCTATGATTCTTCGAGTAGAATTAAATGACTGAAAAACAGAATGGTGACTTGTTCATGAAGAAAAAATTATTAAAAGGTGAATGCTAGAAAGGGGCACCAAAATGACTTTGAAAAAGTTAGCACAAATAAAATCCTACCCCCCCCCATCACTGTCTTGTCATGGCAGAAGGGCTTATTTAGTTCAATGAAACTATGAGCTATGCAGTTCAGGGTTACTCAAGATGGACAGGTCATTGTGGAGAGTTCTGACAAAAGGTGCACCTATGACAGCTAGATGGTGCAGTGGATAGAGCACCAAGCCTGGAGTCTGGAAGACCTGAGTTCAAATCCAGCCTCAGACATTAACTAGCAGTGTGACTCCAGGCAAGTCACTTAACCCTATCTGCCTCAGTTTCCTCATTTGTAAAATGAGCTGGAGAAGGAAATGACAAATCACTCCAGTATCTTTGCAAAGGAAAATCCCCAAACAGGGTCACGAAGAGACAACTGAACAAAATGAAATTTAAGATTGGTTAAATACAACTCCCTACCCATGGCCAAAAATGACTTTCAACAGAAACTGAGACCAAATTGAAGGAAAGGAGCCAGATAAGATTCTGAAATCAGTCACAAGATTCAGCATATGGCTGCCCCAACAGCCAAATACATTTGCATTTAAGCCTCATATTCAACCATGTGAGGTAGGTAGGACAGATATTCTCCCCATTTTGCAGATGAATAAACTGAGGCTCAATAGAGGTTTTAGTGACTTGCATATCATCACACAGATTAAAAAAAAAAAAAAGACAAAGCAAGGTAGGCTGGAATGATCCTGAACAAGACAAAAAGTGTGTGTGTGTGTGTGTGTGTGAGAGAGAGAGAGACAGACAGACAGAGACAGAAAGAGACAAAGACACAGAGAGACAGAGATGGAGACAGAGACAGAGACAGACCCCAAAGATACTGATCTACAGATAAATTACAGTAGACTGGCCAATTTATTCTATACTCATTTCTCTATCTGAATTTGTAGTCTACATTTGGGTAAGCAAATCATCCAGGCACACTGACACCCACTGGTTTTACCAACACTTTTCTTTATCAACATGATGTCCCCACTGCTTCTGGATCCACAGAACTTTGTATTTCCCCTTATCTCTAGGAGGGGTTGGGGGGGGGTGCTGGGAGGACATAGGGAGTAGCATAGAAGAGAGAGGAGACAAACATATATGAAATATTCCAAAAGCTTGTTAAAGTTTAAAACTGCACTAAGACTTCTGTGGTGCCTTGCATATGCTACCAATTCTTTCTCAGCCTGTAATATAATATAAAAAATGTTACATTAGACATATTTATATTAATAATAATAGCTAACATTTATATAGTGCTTCATAATTTGCAAAGTGCTTTACAAATATCATTATCCTCATAACAACTGTAGGAAGTATGTGCTATTATTTTTCCTATTTTACAGATGAGAAAGCTGAGGCAAACAGAGGTTATATAGCTATGTCAATATCGAGATGATCTAGATATAATTATATAGATATTAAAGGCATTTTAAAAAATGCCTTTAATATAACAATCAAATAGAGGACAAAAATTATTCACTGGTTCAGAAGATGACAAAAGGAAAATATTTGCTTGAAAAAAATTTTTAAACTAAAAGTTAAGACAAACTTTGGCAAGCCTAGGTTTCAGAGAGAAATACATTTACATAATGACAAACAGTATATAAAAATGTCAGACTTATAGGTTAGTCAGTTCCATAGACCATACAAAGAAATGTTAGAGGAACTATCAGAGCAAATATTAATGTAGTAGTGAAGCAAAACATTACTGGAGGTTGGGAAATAACTTTGAAAAACATAGAGGGGATAAAATTAGTGGTGCAAATTGTCCCCTTATGAGCTTAGGGCCATATCTGACTTGCACTCCCCAGGTTCCAAATTCAACTTGAAATCTCCCCAATAACCTTTAAGTGATTTTACATTAAAATATCTTATATTTTAATATAATTAAACTGAATATAAAAATCACTTGCATTAAATCAAAGAAAAACATGCAGGGAGGGGGGAAGGTGAGAGGAGTTAGTGTTGGAAAGAGAGGGTTATAACAAATATAAGCAGTTGGTAGAAACTTGGAGCAAGGAAGGAAAGGTAGAATTTGATACTATGATTCTATTTTTTTGCTGAAATATTATTTAAATCAAAATTTATAGTAATAGATCTAGTTAAGTGTAAGGACTCCACAAAAACAAAGGAGAATGGAAAGACTACTAAACTCTTGACCCCAGAGCTCTGTATGATCAGGGCAAAGTTCTATTTTTTTCCCCTTAGGGAGCTCTCTGTAGGAGAAAAAATCTCTGATCCTGGCTCTAAAGAAATAGATTTTAAGGTTACATTTAGCTGGGGAATTGAGCAACTTTGTCCTCTTCCTGAAGTTATCCCTAAATGGCACCAAACATTAAAGGAGAAAATGCTGCAAAGTCTTAATGCTAAGAGCTCAATTACAACCAAAAAAAAAGTGGCAAATTCTTTGCTGAAAAAGTTCATAAAGCCCTTAAAACTCTCCTCTTGCTAGTTAGCAGTTTCCTCCCTCCTCTCCTGCCCTACTAGGAAAAGCACCTGGCATTGCTTCAGGACCATCATTTCACAGTACTAACAAGAACTCTCCTAATATTGTCCAGATTCCTTATCGTTCTGTGGTAACACAATACCAAAGATGACAAGGTTTCTTTCTCCAATCTAACCCAAAAACTTCACAAAGAGAAGCTTAAAATAAATTAAAATGATCTCTGAGGCAAAGTTTACCAGAAGAGCTTAGTAAAAAAATACCAAAATAGCTAAACTCCCATCTGAGTAGGAGGACAAAAATTACAGACTCCACAAACAACCTCTACTTATTACAAAGCTGCACTCTTTACTTTCTAACTTCACTCACCACTCTTAAAAACTGAGGAGATGCTGTTTGTAAAATAAGCTTAGAAATCCACGTTCTGATGCACAGCTTGTGAGAAAAAAGTCAGTAAAAGGGAACAATTCTTTAATTTGTGTACTGTACCTTGTCTACCACTACAATACAGAAATTTATGACCCACACTGTTGAAGCTGAATAAATTCAGTATAACTGCCCTTGAATGGTAGTGCCTGTAGCCACAATTTGTGTAAAAGCTTCATGTGAACATAAATTCACAGTGGAAGCACTCAAAAAAGGAAAGCAGGCACCATCTGGACAATCAATAGCAGGGCCCTAAACAGCTGGGAATAATCCACCACTGTCAAAAATTGCCCCTAATTAATTGGTTAAAATGACCAACTTATCAGTTTTCTTGCATCTTGCAATATCTTGTTAAAATACCTTCTCCCCCACCCCCAACCTCCAACAAAATGCTGGATTTGATGGTTATTTATCAGAGAAACAGGTGACACTTTGATGAGGGCAAAACAACAAACTTTCTTGGGTTTGGGGCCAGCAATTCTGAGTTTCACATTTCAATTAATTACCTCAACTGATGGAAAGCCATTGCATATTGACTCCAAAGTTTCTGAGTTTGTGCTTATTTTCCAAGAGACTGCTTTATTTCTTACAGCAGTAGATTCTGAAGAAGACTTTGTGTGGTCTGACTCCATATCCTGATCAGGAAGCTGCATCTCAAATTCTTCTGGAGGTGTATCAGACTTTTCTAAATCATAGAGTATCACATTTTCTAATAGAGTTGTGCTGCCACAATCCACATTATTCATCATCACTTCTGTGAACTGGGAGTCTAAAGCCTGTGGTCCCCCTGATTCACAAACCTCACATATCTTTTCCCTTTCTCTATGGTCAGATTCATGGTGGCCTTCTCCATTTTTTGGCAGAAACAGTGTGTCTTGCCTCATGACGCTCTCTTTCAGACCATTCTGTACCTGGCAATATTCACCTTGGATCTCTCTCTGATGCTTTTCACATTTCTGTGGCTCACTTAATTCTGTTGTTTCTACTTGAGGAACAGCATGCAAAATCAATTTGTGGTTTTCATCTATATGGTCACTACTACAGGAAAGCAATGGGATTTTTTGTTCACTGGTGAAATTAACAGAAATAAAGGGTCTGTACTTTTCTGTTACATGGATCTCTTCAGCCGAGGCCAAGCTTCTGATTCGAGTTTGGGTCCCAGTCAAAATGTCCTGTTTCTCTTCCCTCTCTGCTGGAGGGCTGCATAAACCAGAGTCATCTTCTTCAGATGTTAGAGAATTAGTGCCCCATCTGCACTTGCTTGCTTTAGTGACACTTGACAAGTCAGCAGAATCGACAAATGAGTTTTCACTTTTGTTTGCATAATCTGTAAAATTAGGAGGGACAAACATTCTCCAGGAGCGCCTATTCTCTTTTTTTTCTGTGTGAGATTTTGCCTTGGGTAATGCGGTGGTACGGATAATATCACTGTTTAGTTTGAGCCCATCGAAGATCATTTTTTCATCTAACTTGTTAGCTTCCCGACCTCTAAGCTCAAATGCACTGGAAGAAGTTGGGGCACCATTAGAGCACAAAGAACCAACATCCAGTGTTCTGTGACTGTAGGGTAAGGTCCGGTCTGTAAAATGCCTGGAAGACAGGCTACCTTTAGACCCAGAGTCGATCTGTTCATTCAGCCTGACAGTATCATAGATTGACCTCTGTGGGACATAACAGTCCTCAATATTTAGATCCTCCTCCTCTTCACCCTTCCCAACACATGGTGGATTCTGACGTAAACAGTCTGGTCTGCTGAGTGGCTTCCCCATTTTGGAGATACTTAAAATACAGAACGTGACTTTTAATCCAGAAAGTGAGAAGTAAGGTAAAGCATAAGTATTTTTAAAATTGCACTTTTCAACTGAACTACTTTACCAAAAGGACACCCATGTATGCACATTATACATGTCATAATTTATGAGGTGTTTGAGGTCATCAGCAGTGCATCAGCGTAAATGCAACTATCATATTACCTGCTTATTTTTCTTTATAGTTATTTTAAGATATAAAGTGCATCAAAAACAGAAATTCCCACCCCCAATCAAAATCACACACATACACACAGTCTCTCACACACACACACACACACACACACACACACACACTCACTGACATAAACAAACAGTGGCTCAAATACTCAGAACATTCCACAGCCAGTCCATTTCTGTTTTAGGTCAAAATCTGCATCTGAGAGATCCGGCTTAACCCTCCAAATGAATAAGCATCCTAGCAGGCTGTGGATTAGCTCCTGTAGAGGTGTGATTAACTGTAATCCATTTAAATGGCTTGAAAACTTCCATCTCCTTTATAAATAAGACATGGCTCGGACACTTAAAAGAAAAACACAGTAGCTGTGTACAGTTCAGATCAAGGCACAGAACAAATCTTCGGGGAAAATAAGTTAAATCTAATGTTGTAAGAAAAATAAAAATGTCTTTTACTTTTGTTTTTTTGGCAGTAGCTATAAATAACCTTGACTCAAAGGGCAGTTTTTCTTCTTTCCCATAGTCAGCTTCTTTGTGGCGTATTCAGAACTTCCAAATGAAAATGCAGCTTTCTGGGCAGCCAGGCCGGTACAATCAAACAGCAAACTTTCAAGCAAAATAGGCTGCTGTGTAACAAGATGATAATCATTCCTTTAAAAAATGGACTCCTGGAAAAGATCCTTATTCGAAGTATTCTTGAGAAGGCTTTTTCTACCTAAGGCAACTGCAGAGCTGAAAAACAAGTGGTTTTGTTTTTTCCTCTAAGGCACAGCATAATTCTCATCCAGTTTAGAGGCTACTCTTCTCCACATTCTGTAGCTAACAAACTGCTCCTGTTTTCACCGTCATTTTGAACGGCAGCTGTAGCAAAGAAGGCAGAAAAGGCACCCGATCAAGAGGAACACCGGCCACAAGTAGCATCCAGCGTGATAGATAAGCCTTTCAGCTCTCTTCTGGCTTCTTACAGCAAGCAGTACGAACCCGGCAGGCAGCCTCCCAACAGTGAGCTTAAAGAAACGCCCTTTTTATTCTTTAGGCAACATCTGCTACTATCCCATTCGTGCTGAGTACTATTCCTTCCAAGCTCTCCTTCGTAGGTGCCTGACCTCTCAGCTCTCTCAATCACTTATCATGACTTAACTTTTTAATCACCTTTTCACGTTTACCATTGGTCTTTTCTGAGTAAGTAAGAACTATTTCAAGGGGAGGTACTTAAAGGCTCAAGCCACAGAAGAGCCACAAAGTAAGTCGTGGTGACATCATGCCAATCACAAAATTCTATCATACCAATCAGAGAAGTCTTGGATTTAGGGCGGGCAGGCAGTGTTCAGGAGACCACTGAAATACTGTTTACTTGTATAAAAAAATGTGAAAAGATAGGCGATGCAACTGAAGCAGGCAACCTGACTTCAGAAATTCCATCTAATTTCCATAATATTTTGTAATATCTAGACCACAGTAAGTGTATATAAAAACAATCCAGAATCACAAAGAGCCTTAACCTTCAGAGGAATTCAAACTTTCATCATACTAAGGATCCTAACTATTCAAGCAGGGCTTTGCAATGAAATGTATGGAGCATTTTTGAAATGTTTTGGCATTTTAAAGCCAGCATATGAAAAAGAAAATCTCTTTCTAGAGTAAATCAACCCTGCACAAACAGCTTCCTCAGCATCACAGACTTACTTACAAGTCATTACTTTCTAAGATTCTATACTTCTCTTAAAGTCAGGAGAAACACCAAGGACAGTAATAATGTTAGATATTAAAAACTGAGAACACTATAGGAATTTTATTAGCAAAACAACTCACATTTTTTATAACTGGTAAACAAATAGGAAGCAAAACTTTGGTTACATAGGAGAGATTTACATTTCTCTTTAAAAGAAATTCCATACATCCATAAAGTGAACTAGATTCTATATAATTACAATTTTTTTTAATTTAAGAAATGTACATTGCCACAGAAGCAACCAGCCTCAAGTATATAAATGTATAGATAGATAGATAGATATTATCTGAATTTCATTAAAAATCATATATAAAAGGCCAAAGCTAAAGTTACAGGGACATTCTCTTACCATTTTATAGAAGACAACTGGGGGGGGGATTTGAAACTTTGCATGTCTAGTTAGAAAAGGATATTTTTCAATTAATTCTACTAATGCTAGTATTGAATCACAGACCAAAGAAGCAAAAGGAATCTTAGAGGTCATCAAATTCAACACCTTCATTTTACAGATGAGAAAATAAAGACAGAGTAAATTTACTTGCCCAACGTTACAAAGACAGTAAGGGACAAAACCAGGATTCAAATCCAGGTCTTAAGATTCCAATATCAGTGCTATTTCTATTACATTACGTTTATTTCCTTTTGAATGCAAATTTTAGCAATTTTGATACATGACAGCATATGATTACTCTAAGTTAATAGACTCATATTTAGATAGTTCAATAGTAAGGGAAGGAAACAAGGAAGGAGGAAAGTTGAGAGTGAAAGAAGAGTGGAAAACCAATAACACATCTATTTAAATACTAATTTTCATTTTTTAAGAACACTGATTAAACACTTATGTTCAAAGCATTCTGCTAGGTGCTGGAGATACATTTTTTAAACAATTCATGCCCATGATAGCTAATAACAGCAAGCATGTATACAATATTAAGATTACAAACATTTTACAGATTAGTGTATTTGATCCTTACAACAACCTTTTGAAATAGTTGTTATCCCCATTTTACAGATGAAGAAACTGAGGCTGAGAGTGACTTGTGTTTGGTAACACACTTGGTATTTGAGGCAGAATTCAGACTCAGGTCTTCCTGACACCAAGCTGAGTGATTCCACCCTATGCCACAGAGCTGCTTAACAACTTTATATTTTGTGAGGGGAGGAGGTATCACATGCACACAACTGGAAAGAAGGAATTTAGACAAATTACTCCAGGAAAAAAATGTTCATTAATGCAAAATGAATTTTAGTCTATTAACATTTCCTATCTTTCAGCATTAAAGTACAGGACACCTACCAAAGTAGCTATTATAACTACAGAACAGAAACCAAAGGAAAAATGTGACTGTACATGTTAAATATTTGATGTATGCAAATGCCTATTTTTATGATTTCATTAAATTCTTACAAGTCAAAATTTGTACTACTAGAATTGCACGTTCTGGAACTGATGCCCCCAATTTGGATATAGCTGTTATATGTACCTATGCTTTATCTGAAGATGTCCCATCAATATATCCAATAATACTTATATTCTCCTTCTTTAATCTTACCTATAATTTCCTCTATTGTTGGTTGTTATAATTACTTAAAACAAAAAGTCTTTAGTATTTAATAAATCTGACATAGTCATTACAGATTAAACTCTGTCAAACAGATAGTAATCTCAAGATCTGGGGTATCAAATGAAACAAACACATAAGTGAGGATGAACAAGGAATTTTTTTGCAGATAAGTCAACACTATTTCTTCATCTACAGAGAAAAAAAATTTAGATCCTGTCAAAAGCATTATTGTATTAATAGGCTGCTACAAGTTTCTCCCAGCATATGCCAATCAGTGGAAGGTGATTTCTGAGGCCAGATTATTTTAGAAAGATGAACATAACACTGACCAAGAAACAAAAACTGCTTGTTATTTCTAATACAACATTTTTAAAACATGGTATTTTTGTCTGCTTTTTTAACTTTATTAATCTTTAAAGATAAATTAAAAACTGTAGATGGGAAAATACTTGCAAAACTGTATCAGAAATGTCAAGAATGCACTGTTGTCCAGAGAAGACAGGAGGCTCTTATCTTTAGTCATCTCAGAAGAACAAACATCTATGTGGTGAATTGCAATTTTGTTCAAGCTCAATGACAGAAATCTCTGCCTGGCACAGTTTCTTATGAAGTCTAGATATGAAGCTTGTCTCTTTAGGTATGTATTTTGCAATCTGAGTACAAAGATTAGTCCTTTACAGTAGCAATTCCCACTGTCCTTCAGGAAACAAGGGAACTATTAGCTGATAAAAACTGACAATTTCCTAAATTTTTAATTTTAAAACTGGAAAGATTCCTTAGAAAAAAACTGAACAGTTTTCATAAGACCTCAAGCTGTCATTACAAAAGAGTACCTTTGCTTCTCAGTGGAAAAGACTTTACTTTCTATAGCCCTATACCCACAATAAAGTCAATTCCATGGATTGTAAAAACCTTTCTAATAACAGTCTACCCCCTTTAACCCGAAACTGTTCAGGTGTGCCTTTTGTTAGGGAATCTCAGGTAACATTTTTCCAAGTATGGGCTATCTTGTTATATTCCTAGGTTGTGGTATCCATGAGGTCTGTTCTATAGTTCTCATCCTATGAAATTACTTGATATAAAATGTCAAATTTAAAATAATCCAAGTAAGAAAGTAAATACTATACTGGCATTTCATTACTACCCAAAGATTTCTTCATATGAAATACATAAAGGCTATTTATTTTAAATCAAATTAATTAGGGTCATTGAAATCCATTTTAACTCAATATAGGTTTCCTTTAGGAGACATTTCTGCCAATACTCATCAGTTTGAAAGAATGTGAAAAATTTCATTCTTGTAACAAAGAAGGTCAAAGACTGAAGAGAAAATACTGAACCATTTTCTCCTTATCTTGGGTATATTTTAAAATGAAAATCAATCATCCTAATTTATATTTACTATAGCTACCAATGTTATGTATGTTACCATTGAAGACAGCTAGATAAAGGCTAAATATTATTATTGGTCTTGGATTGACCATCTAAACAAGGAATTCTTTCATACACTTTCTGTATATTCCCACACATCCCCAAGAAAACCCCTTTCCCCCACACAACAAAGAAAAAATTCACATTAAATAAGACATATGTAACCTGTATTTTCATTCACATTCACAAAGAAACTATCATTTCTGATGGCAACAGAAACAGACAAGAAACAATCACTGATGGCATCTAGGACAGAAGCTTCACATAGGGTGCAACAGAGTAGAGGCATGTTGACCAAATTAAGGGTTAAACTAAATCCTTTCTTAAAGTGTGACCTAGATAGCTGATAGAACAAAACTACTTGAGGGCAGGGACCAGTTCATCTTTGTCTTTGGATCCTCACACCTAATACAGTACCTGGCACATATCACATGCTTAATAAATGTTTGTCAATTGATTTTCCTGCCTGTAGGTGAACTTGGTAAATGGCCTAATACTCCCACATTATAGAAATTGTCTCATCTGATCTTCACATTTTATCAAGACGAGGAGAGCCCATAGAAAATCACTGCCTTTTCCAAGTTGACATGGCTCTCATCCCAAAGCCCTCCCTGATATACCATACTACTTTCTTTAGCATAGTGTAATGAAAAGGACACTAGACTGTGCTTGTAGAAGTTGTTCAAAACATAATGTTGCAAGGTCGCTTCTCAGTGTGTTACTTATAGTACAAAACAGTGGCTATAGTGCAACATAGCTTTTGGTATTTTGTGAGGCATGTATGGCAACATTGTGAAATGGATAAACTGTAGTCAGTTGTGATTTGGAATGTCTGGAATTTAAAATGGATATTCTCCTAAACATGTGGGGCCCAGGTGAAGTACATGTGAGGAATTTTTTTTTTATCACACAAACAGCTTTGACTACAAAAATTCAACACCTATTGCTGAATGTTATGAAGAAAATAAAAGGCCTAAATATGAGAAGCTAGAGGCATAATCCCACCCTCATCTTCACTCCAGACACTGATCAAAATCCATCCCCAAAACAACAAAAGAAGAATGAGAATACACAATTTTGAAACATATCCCTTGGTAATTCATTCTTTAAGAAATGCATTTTACCAGAATCATAATTACTAGGAAATTCTTCAAAAACTCAAAGAAATTAAAAATTGGAAATGACTTGAGGTCATGTAATCCAGACTATGCCTGACAAATGGGCATCTTTTGTCTTTGCTTAAAAATTCCTAGAGTGGAAACTCACTACTCTCACAAGACAATATATGTTACTTTTGAATAAGTCTAATCTTTTTGGAGCATTTTCCTTATAGTGAACCTCAATCTGTTTCTTCGACTTCTATCAATTGCTTTTAGTGCTGTCCTGAGGCTAACCAGAACAAATTTAAGCCTTCCTCCACAAAGCAGGACTTCAAAACACTTGAGAGCAGATATTATGACCTTCCTAAACTTTCTCAACTAACCCTCACGTGGTGTGACCTCAAAGCTGTGTGACCATTCTTATCACATGCCCTTCGGTTTATCCATCATGATGCCATTGATCCTCTTTGAGAACAAAGGATGAACAACAAAACAATTCTTCCTAAAATGTGATGCCCAGCACTGAAAATAATATTTCAAATATGTTCTGACCCACACATAACATGCTTCAACAAATGTTTTGCTAAAATCTAATTAAATTCTAGTAACTGTCCAAAAAAAAGGAACTGAAGTTAATCTTGATTGACGTTTTCTTGATCTAGCTCTTAGGAATTACTGTTTCTTTTTCTAGTTACTCACTGATCATACCTGACCATATTATGTTATGGAATTTTGCCAGAAATCAAGGTCAAGCTTACTTATCCAGAGTGTGAAGACTCCACTTTTTCCTTTAAAAAAATGATACAACAATGTTTTCCCTTCTCTTTTAATTGCAGGACCTCTCCTGTATTCCATGAATTGGATTCCAAAGATGACTCTCCATGTACCAATTATTTTTGTACCCTGAGATGTACATCATACGGGTCAAGGGTATCTAGGTACGCTCTTATAATCTCCCTACACATATATCCTGAATTTCAACTTGACATTAGCCATTTTAACTGCAGTTCAAAGATTAACCTCCTTGACCAAGGAAACAGAAACACAAGAAATAAATAATTCTGCTTTCTATTGTCCTCTCTTATCATTTCACAGAGAAATGGTTATATCGATGAACAAGAAGTTTCCTTTTGCTGTCCTTAGCTGTTCTCACCATCCTCAGCTCACTCCAACCTTTAGTGCTCATGGCTCTACTCTTGTGCCACATTATCATGCTTTTAGATTCTTCCTCCATTACTTGCTGTTTTTCTTCCAGTCTACTCTCCCGCTGCTGTCTCTTAAGTTAATTTCCCCCCTACTGTAAGTAAAGATGGGAGAATGGCCAATCATGGAATTAGAAATCACTAATCAAAAGAGGCCTTGATAACTTGTTTAGTCCAACCAACCCCCCACAATTGAACAGAAAGGAAAACGAGGCTCACAAAAGTTAAATAATTCGCCCAAAGTTACAGAGACTGTCGATGACAGCACAGGAACTGGAATTGCAGGATGCTGCCTACCAGTTCAGCCTAATGTTCCTGACCATGGCCCCTGATATTAAATAATAACATTTTTCTTTGGCCATCCCACATAGCTGGAAAAAACTTCCTCCTTACCTCTGCATCACAGAATCTCTCTCTTCTTTTAAGTTACAGCTTAAGTATCATCTTCTGCATAAAGTCTTCCCCGATCCTCCCAACCTTACTGATAGTGCCTTCCCTCCCAATACATCTTCTATTTTACTTTCGCTGTTGTTCAATTGTGTCTGACTCTTTGTGACCCCATTTGGGGTTTATTAGCAAAGACACTAGAGTGGTTTACCATTTCCCTCTCTAGTTCATTTTACAGATGAGGAAACTGAGGCAAACAGGGTTAAATGACTCGCCCAGGGTCACACAGTTAGTAAGTGTCCAAAGCTAGATTTGAACTCAGATCTTCCTGACTTCAGGCATAGCACTTTATCCACTGCACCACCTAGCTGCCTTACTATTTTACTACTTCAAATTTATTTACTATAAATATGCTATACATACATACACATACATATGCACATATCTATATGCTGTATATACTTATATCTACACTTCATGTTAACCCCATTAAAATCTAAACTCCTTGAAAGTAGGAATTGTTTCATTCATTGCACTTTTATCCCCAGGTTCTAGCACAGTGCCTGTCACATTTTACAAGCTTAATACTTTTTGACTGATTCCATACTTGGAAACCTGTATAGACTCATTCTTTTAACCAATCAATTCTTTTTTATTTAAAATAAGAGTAAGTCACAGAGATTCTTTCATAACTTTGGAAAGATAATGATTTGAACTGCGTTCAGAGTAGTAGTCTGCTTTGCTCCTACTGGACCACAAGCTTAGTCCTACAGCTTGTATAACAGTTCAGATACTAGGGATCTGGTTAAACAATGTCTAAATCTCAAGTAGGAAATTTTTAGGATAGAATGATGTGGCAACTCATAAATGGAAAAAGTATGTGGCTCTTTTATTTCAATTTGCTTGGAAAATGCTCTTCTTATTTGGATTTATGCCACAGATTATAAGAGAGAACCCAAAGAAGAGTTAGGGGCAGCAAGGTGACACAGAGAATAGATCACCAGACCTGGAATTAGGAAGACCTGAGCTCAAATCCAGCTTCAGACACTTACTAGCTATATAACCCTAAGTCACTTCACCTCTGTTCAACTGTAAAATGGACATCATAATAGCACCTATCTCACTGGGTTTTATAAGGATCAAATAAGATACATTTGCAAAATGCTCAGCCAAAGGCCTGCCACATAGTAGGTGTTTGATAAATTCTTGGCTCCTTTCCTTCCTTTTTCCCTTCCTTCCTAGTGGACAGAGTGTTGGATAGATGAATTCAGAAAACTGCAAGTTCAAATTCTGCCCATGATGCTTACTAGCTATGGCTTGACCATGAGCACATCACTTAATCTCTCTAAGCCTCAGTTTCCTCAATTGTATAATGGGGTTTTAGAAGGCACTCTGAAAACTTTAAAGTGCTGTGTAAATGTCATATATCAATATTATTTTTTTTTGTTGAAATCTTGAGGCAAAGGCAGGATCATAGGATCACAAACACACTTCTCTGGAAAATTGTAGAGGGGATTTTTGGTTAGATACGAGTTGAACCAACTGGCCTCTGACATCCATTTTAACTTTCATGCTCTGTTACTTTGGTGAAATTCAAATGAAAGAATGAATGGGAAAGTGTTTTGCAAACTATAGAACAATGTCTACAAGACAATGAGTGTATTAGCACTGGAATTTGTTTATTGAGGGAGTGGCAGAATGGCCACAGACCAGGCAGGAAATGAGGTTAAACAGGCCAGGAAGGAGTATGGTTTTTCACCTATGACCTACATTTTCAAAATTCACCTGGTGAGCTATTCACACCTCCCCACTGGCAAAATGCTCAGTGTGTGATATTATATGTAGCATTTAGTTGTTATAGTGAGAAGTACAATATAAATAGCTACAAAATTGAGGCTTGAGATGTCAGGTGTGTTTGAAAGAATCAGAGCTTAAGTTAATCCTGTGAAATGCTGCTTCAATGGCTATGTTATCTGAAAGTAGCAACCTGGGAAAAGCAGAGCTCACAAAATGAAATCGGTCTCAGTAGGCATTACATTAGGCAATAACTTGGAGATTAACATGCCTTTGGCATATCCTAAATAGTTCTACTAACAGTAAATTAGGGCCTCATCACTTCAAAATAAAAGCTAATTGTTCCCACTTTTAAAAATATAAGAATATTTAGTTCAGAATAACATGTGTTTTTAATAATTGCATTCTAAGTTCCTGTTTCAGACATTTATTTTTTTTTACTCTTCTAAAAACATAAGATTTTTAAATAATCTACAATCTCTAGCTGTATACTTTAGGAAAAATCAAAGCATAAATTTGCACCTTAGATTACCTAGTTTCAGTATTATACCATAGTCCTATTGAGCAAAAAGCACCCTCTGTTGGGTGCCAGAGTAATTACTCCTATACCATTTCAGTATTCCTCAGAAGAAAATGACTTCATTTTATATTAAGGAAAATTGTTCCAGGGTTAATTTATCTAGAGCACCTTAGGGGAAACTAAAGCTACTGGAACTGTTAAGGGTCAAAAGTGTATTATATTATAAAGTCATTGAAGCAACAGGAGACTGGGTATTTTCCCTCAGAATACTCACACATTTGTTTCACATCTTATTTCCTATTCCAGGCCAATTAATAATCAGTTCCTAAGTTTGTTCATGTCTAGGTCCTTGGTTTACCAAGAATTCCAAATGCTTCAGGCTCATTGCATAGAAGTTCTCCACAAGACATAAGTGGCTTACTAAAAGATGTATGTATTGTGGTTAAAGTTTAAAATGCCCAGAAATGTTTAAAATACACATCTGAGTTGTGAACTAATCAGTTTGCCAGTTGAATTCAGATGAATTCAGAAAGATACTATCATAAAATCCAAGGTTTGTTCACATTACATCACCATTGTTCTGTTGTTTTAGTTCACAATTCACATGAACCAGTACCTCAATTACTGCTTGGACTTCGGACAGCTGTGGAATATTTTCCAGTCAAGTTCTACTATTGAAGTACCTTGAGGGAAAGACTGGATCTAAAGTGCCATATCTACAAACAACATTCAACAAGGCAAACAATATGGTGTCCCTTTACAAGGATAAGAGAGAGAATGAGTAGAAAAAGGTTATTTGCTGTGGGAAATTTTCTGTGGGAAATTTTCCGTGGGAAAAAAAAGTAAGATATGAACACTGAACAACAATGACCTTAAAAATTACATTACTTTCACTAGAGCTAATTAAATAAACTGATGTTTCTATGAACTTCTGACCTCACTTGAGATAATTCTCTACCCCTGTTGTAACTTTTGCTAATGTTTCAAATTTCACTGAAATATGTTTTGAAAATTACATAAAATATAAGTATTTGAAAACAATTGGCTGTTTTGTTTCAACACATTACACTGGACCACAAATCAAACTCAAAGCATATATTGATAGCCAATTTTTTTTTATCAAGATCCATTGAAATTAGTCAATTCCTACTATCCTAAAATTAATAGAAAGACAGAAAGTCACAAAATGCTAACCAATTCATTTAACTTTTTAAAGCCTCTTAACAATTGATTAATAAATGAATCTGTATAACTGACTTGGTTAAAAAAAAAACAAAACCATTCATGCTACTTCTATTAACAGTTTTCAAAAGTAATTTCCCAAAGGAGGAGGCTACTTTTTTCTCTGGAATCACTTTGGGAATTAGGAAAATCTTTGTGCACAGTTGTGGGAAGATTCACTACATATAATATCACCTTCATTTCATTGTGTATTTTTATTACACACAGCTTTATGAGTTGCCTTTAACAACAAAATGAGTTACCTTCTCAAACACAAGTTCAAAGAATACCTGAATAAATTTAAGTAGCTTCATGTTGATTTTTACAATTAAAACAAAAAAGTTAATATTGTCCTACAACCAAACCTGAAGCAATAGTTTCAAAGTTGCATCAGAAACTCCCATTTTTTTACAAAAATATTCCTACAAAATCTAGATCAAATATGAGATATTCAAATCTGCACAGTGCTGAGAATACCACAATAGGTAAGTAGTGCCTTACTCTATGATGATGAAGGGTCTTAAGAATCACAGAATGTTAACACCAGAGAAAATATTAAGAGACTATTTGTCAAACACTCTTTTTCTTATGGATATGTAAACCAAACCTAAGAGGGGTGATGTGACTTCCCCAAGGTCACATTATATTAGCATGATTGGATTGGGACAGGAACTAGACTTGTGATTTTATATATAAGGAACTCCCAGATAAAGGGAAAATGCAGCTTGGCACTTTCTTTACAGCATGTTATCTTAGAATAGACTGGAGCACTAAGAGATTAAGTGATTTGCCCAGGGTCACAACCAGGGACCACTGTCAGAGGAGGGATTTTAAAACCCAGGTCTTCCTGGCCTAAAGGCCAGTTTTCTTTGAGCAAGATGAAAGGAGAAAATTAATGTGAGTTTGCATAGATTTCACATTTGCCTGCTTTATGAAACTGTTAACAGTTTGGAAAAATATGTTGTGGATAACATGTTGTTTCCTAAAAGGAACTCTACTTTTAAAATATTAGGAATATCGTGGCTAAGAAAGAGGGATATTTATGACACATATCTGGAAAACTGAATGTTTTTTAAGACAAACAATTGTTGTCCTGTCCATTACTGCTAAATTCTTTGATGCTGGTTGAACTATTTTGAATTACTAAACATATCATACAAAAAAAATGGTGCCAAAAAAGGGAGGAAAAAAATGTCCTACAGAGAAAAAGAAATAAGTATAGCCTCAATGTTTCCTGACCTATAAGGCCATGCAATAATGCTACTGAGAAAAGGAAACTAAAATACTGCTATAAGATTTGATTTAGTGAATATATTTGGAACCTATTCCATCAATGTTCTTTTCTGATGGGAAAGAAATGGACTTTTTCACCCTGTGGCTTTCATTTTCTTCCTCTTTATATATAAATGATGTAGTACACCTTCAAGTGTCCTTACAAGGACATAGTATTTACATCTTGAGATTCTACTAGTATACATGATATCTGAAATAGTATTCTTGATTCCCACAAGATAAATGTCTAATCATTAGTGCCCTCCCTCATGCCCAGTGACCTCATTAGTCTATAGTCTTCACACTGCTGAGGGTGCACTTCTCCTATCACCATCAAATGTAATGTCAATCAAGGACTAACTCAGTGAAGCAAGAGATAAGTAGGTTACATGGAGTTTAAAATATATGAACTCAATAAAGGGAGGAAATAGGAAGGATATTGGAGAAACAAAATCAAGAAGAATGAGAGGATGGCACAAAATAAAATGAAAAGGGAGTGAAAAGTTCAGGAGAAGCTATAATTTACTCCAGAGGAGAATGTGGGGAAATAAAAAAATTAAGAAAATCAAATTAGTTTGCTATAGAATGGATCACAGGTGTGAACCAGGGCATAAGAAGACCCAGAGCAGCTGACTGAAATCTGGCTAAGGTCTTACCAGAGCCAGAGGACATCAGGAAGATCAGTTGTTTTCATGTCTCTAATGAGGACTCCAATTCCTAGGGCAGCCCTTTAAGTGACCCAGACTCCAGATAAATTGCATTCTACTGGGCTACCCCAGACCAACAAAGATTCACTGGATTCACTCAATCCAGACCTCTATACTAGCCCTTCAACCATCTGCTCTCTTCTTACATCAGATAAACTATGTCACCTAAGCAAAATACACCCATCACTATTCACATTCAACTACAGTGCAGTAGCTGCCCTTGTAGTTCATACAAAAAAATAGAACCCGTATCCACACTTACTAGAAATTGCTTCTTGTAATAATAAAAAAATCCATAAAATAAAAATGTCCCTACCTTGAACACATTAAGTTGCTGGTTGATTGTTTCTGTTTCCATTCCAACAGTGCCCTGTGACTCCTCGTGTTCTTTGGCTTTCTGGAGAAGATTATACATTTTCTCCAATTTATTGTAAAATTCTTCAAGCCGGGAAATTGTCCCTTCAACTTCTTCCTCTCTGGCCTTTGCTCTGTCCAATAATTTATTGCACTGTTTGCTCAAAGCTTCCAAGTCTCTCTTACTTCCAACAAGATCAGGAGATGTTTCCTCTGTGGTCAGCATCATTTTGCAGGTTTTATTGGCATTTTCGTTGTCAGTTATAAGGTCTTCTAGTTTCTTTAGAAAGTTCTTGATATCACTCTTCTGCCTTTGCAGTGTGTCTCTATCTCTTCCCACTGAAGCCATGCTGTCCAGTTCATCATCAAATTCCGCAAACTGAGAAAACATTTCTCGGATGGTATTCTGGAAATGACCGATGCCCTGAAGCTTTGTCTCTAAGAACGAACATTTTTCTTCAACTTGCTGGCTGACTTCACTGTGCTCTTGTTCTAAAGATTCTGCCTCTAACAAGAGATCTGAGGTTCCCTTTGAGTCTGAAGCTTCCAGCACCAGGTCCTGGGCAAACTTTTTGGCTGACTCTATCTGGGGCTTCAAGGCCTGAAGTGATTTCTGCTGGGCCTGCATGACAGTCAAGTGTTTATTACTGCAAGCCTGAGGTCCTAAGGAATTATGAACTTCCAGCTGCTCCTTGGCACACCTAAGTTGCCGGTGGGCTTCTCTGATATTCTCTTGGAACTCTCTCAGCTGCTGTGCCATGTTCTCCAGAGAATGTTTCTTACTATGGAGTTGTTCAGTGACCATGTCTACTTTCTGGATCAATGTCTTATTCTCTTCTCTAACAACCTCTTTGTCTGTCTCACTGGCACTGAGCAAGCTATTTGCAGCATTATTTAATAATTCTACCATTCCGAAGCGTTGGTCCATTTCTTTCTGCAAAGCCTTCACTTTAGTGATCAACTTCTCTGTTTCCTCAGGATCTGGGCAAACCTTTATTTCCATCAAGTTGTTTTGGCATTTGTCTATCCACGGCCTAAGGCTGTCTACATGCTCTCTGTACTTAAAGGCTTTCTCCAAACAATCATTCAGCTTCTCTTGTCTTTCTGTCATTTGTTTAATAAGGCTATCCCAATTGGTTTTAATTGTGTTAAGCTGCAACTGCAAGTCAGCCTTCTCAGTCTCCTGGGTTTTTAATAACAAATTTTCACCTTCTGCAATAGTTTTTTCATAAGAATCAAAATGATCAGTCACGGCTTTCTTAAATTCTTTCTGGTCTTTAATTAATTCCTGCAAGACATCAAATTTGGCTGATACAGGACGAAATCGGTTTTGTTCTTCTTTCTTTGTGCCCAGCCAAGCCTGAAAATCTTTAGACATCTGCTGAAACTGATGGGAGCTTGCACAAGCTGACTGAAGTTGCTGAACATGATTTCCTGCAAAGAATATTACAGATTAATTATCTTTTATCACAAGATATTGACCAAATGTGTAAAAATTAACATGTGAATCCAAGAAAAAAATAACAAATGGGATGAATGTCCAGGATACTTTAAAATAGGGGACTGCAGCTATTTTATCATTGAGAGCCACCGTTGCCCATGGGAAGCCAATGAACCACCAGGAATAGGCCTAATCCAGGGGACAAAGAAAGAAGAGAAACATGTCCTGAAATATGACAGAGAGATGACAAAGGCAGAAGACCGCAGGGGAGTGACAGGTAAAGGAGGAGAGGAAAATATATGTGAAATGAAAAAGTGGTAGAGTATCTCTAACTGCCTCAAATGCCACTCAGTTTCTATAACTCTGGACCAAGGCTGCCTAACTCTGTTTTTTGTTGTTTTTTTAGTCTAGTTTTTGGTTTTATTTTTTTTAGCTAATATTCATATGTGCCAAGCAGTGTTTTAGCTAATATTCATATGTGCCAAGCAGTGTGCTAAAGCACTTTACAATTACCTCCTTTGATCCTCACAACAACCCTGGAAGGTAGGTGTGCTATTATCATCTCCATTTTACAGATAAAGAAACTGAGGCAAACACACGCCCAGGGTCACACAGTGAGTGTCTAAGGCTGGATCTGAACTCAGATCTTCCTGACCCAAAGCCCAGTGGTCTGTTCACTGCCCCACCTAGCTATTCTAAACTAATCACCTATGACTGATAAAGGAGAAGAAACAATGCTTTGATACTATGTGGAAAATGATCAACATTTAAATTATACTTAGTCTAATTGCCTATTTTTAAAAAATATTTAGTCACTGTCACAATGGAGAAATGGCTACTAATGTTAAGCGATAAATATTTATTACAAACCATGTTTAAGATGCTGGGATTCCTTCCATAAAGGCTAAAAAAAATGTAGAGTGAAACTTCATGTTTCTTTTGCCTTTCTGCCCAAAGCTCACTTCTGTTTGCCCTGGGGGAAACCTAGACTGTTCTTACTACCAGCAGATAGAAGCAAGTGAGCACAAAAATGTCAAAAAAAAAAAAAAAACAACAGTAACAACAAAAACAAAAACAAAACCTTTATTCAAGATATTCCTGCACAAGAGTATTCTTTGATAACAACCAGGCTAAGATGACATCACACAGAGATATGAAGTAAGTCCTTTTGCAAGCACAGTCGATTATTTTTTTGTTTTCTGTTGTGAATGGTTTTATCAGAAAACACAGTTGTTTTACAACTGTCTCAAAAGCAACAATTTAGCAGCAATCTGCAAACTCAAATAAAAAGTATATTTCCAATGTATATATTTTTAAATTACACCAACATAGTTAGTAACAGACCAAGACTGTGTTCTGTAGTGAAAGAAGACAGGCTCTCAGGGCAGTAGGCATTACAGTGATCTACAGGTCATACCTTTTACATAATTCGTCTTCTCTTTTACTGTAAGCAAGTTCTTTTGGGAGTTTTTGTTGGCTGGGGGTTATTTTGGAGGCAATCAGGGTTAAATGACTTGCCTAAGGTCACATAACTAGGAAATGTCTGAGGCTCGATTTGAAGTCAGGTCCTCCTGACTCCAGTTCTTTATCCACTGTACCACCCAGCTCCCCACAAGTTCTTTTTATGACCTAGGAATGAGTGGCAAGGAAATGGGCAATACCTATTGTATATGTTCTTATCTTTCTCCCTTCTCCCCACCTCCAGCAAAAAGATGGCAGAAACATAGAGATATACATATATTTGATTAAAACCCACAAACCTGATTTTTGTTCAATATTTTTAAATGCTTTTAAGATTCCTTCTAGCTGCCTACTGAGTTCTGCTTTTAAGTACTCTTCTCCAACCAGTGCTGACAACTCTTCACAGAGGGTCTGGGCCACTTTTATATTCTTGATTTCCTGTTCTACTTCCTGCTTCATTTTTTGGGCTGTTTCCAACTGCTGTTCCATGGCATCAGGGTGTGTGCTCACAGCCAGACTGGTGCTGAGCTTATTGTCCAAGTCACTTAGCTTATCAGAAAGGTCTCTCAGGAGACTTTGATACTGGGTGCTCTTAACAATGGCTTGGTCAATTCGGTCACATCTGTCACTCAATTGACCTGTCAGGCTATCCCACTTTTGGGACACAACTGTCAGCTGTTCTTTCACAGTTCCATGCAGAGGATGGCGTTCACTTGGTTTGCTTAGAATGCTCTGACCGCTTGTTGTTAACTGTTCATACTGAGGCTTCCGGGTATCAAATTCTTTTAGTAGGATCTAGGATAATGCAGGGAAAAAAAAAAAAAAACAAAAAAAACAAACTGATTTACTATGGTAAATAGAACATCAAATGTCTAAGCTAATAAACAATTCACTAATAATTAAACATTTCTGTATGGATTTTTAAGTATTTTTTTCTCTGAATGTTCTATGACATCACAGTGCATCTTTTTTTTTTTGGCTAGGCAATGGGGTTAAGTGACTTGCACAGGGTCACACAGCTAGTAAGTGTTATGTGTCTGAAGCCAGATTTGAACTCAGGTCCCCCTGAATACTGGGCTGGTGCTCCATCCACGGCACCACCTAGCTGCTGCCCACAGTGTATCTTTAAATCAATGATCGATAGCATCACCCAAAGGCAATATACTTTGACTGTCATGATAACATGAAAATAAAACTCAATTACAAATTTTGTTCTTCGAAAAAAGACCAGAATGTGAATTTTTATATATTAAGTCAATATGGAAAAATTAATAGTTGCAAGGAAAACAGGGCATTCTGTAGAGTTGATGTTATAATTATAAACAGTCATATTATAATTAAAAAAGTCAATATGCTTCCAGTGACATCACTTGAGGCATTTTTAAAATTTCTGAAAGTTCACATCATAGGAAATCCAGAGTGACAATTTTGAAATGTATTTTAAGATTTACAAAGTATTAGATGTATATATGAGAGGCAGAGTGGCATAGTAGATTAAGAGCTTCCTTGGAGCCAAGAAGACCTCAGTTCAACTCCCTCCTCTAACATACACTAACTGTGTGTCTCTAGGCAAGTCACTTAGGTAAGTCATGAGGTAGGACTATCCAATAAGGATGCCAGTTTGCCTCTGTACCTTACAGAAGAGGGCTCATTGCTTCACAATCCAACTTCCTACACACAGATGAACTCTTCCACAAAATGTGCTTCTGCTATTCTGTATGACCTAACTTTAATGTCTTTTGCTTGTGGATTTATGTGTCTTTTGATTTGTCTAACTCTAACCAGCTGTGTTCCAAGAGTCCTTCCTTTCCAATCTTTAAAAATTTTCCCTTTCCTTCTCATTCTGCTCATCTCTTCTCAGTACCATATTACATTGGTTTTAAGAACAGTGTTATCCACAACCACAATTAAGTGAATAAAACCTCAAAGGAGCAATTTCTAAACAGTAAAAACTATGTACTTTAGCTCCACATAAAAATGTTATTAGCTGTTTACATGCTCAGATTAATAAAACTTCAAAGGAGCTCACTTAAATGGAGTATGAATAAACCATAATATAGTTGAAACAACAGCATTATTTAGCATACTCAGATAATCAGGTAGATTTCTCCCAGGCCATGAATAGCACAATTTCCATTCTTTCAGGATTCCACTGATTTCTTGGGGTTGTTCTAGACATTACGCTCATCTCCCACAGAAGTTACAGCATTTACAGTGCCAAGCTTTTGTGTTCCCAATGGAGAGATTTTTATTTTGAACAAATGTTATTACAACAGCAAGGAGTTATTAGGTAATATTTACCTGGACCTGCTGCTTCTGGGTATTAAGCATATTTGGGTCAATTGATAAGGGCCCCAGCACACTGACCATCAGTTCTTTTTCAACAAGCCACTGCTTTAACTGAGCTTCCACAGTTTGGAACTGGGTTAGGTTATTTGAGGATTCCTCCAGCTTTTGTTGTCTATCAGCTGTTAACTGATTGAGTTGTTTCCACTTGGAATCTAAAAAAAATAGCAAAGTATTAAATCAACATTTTCACTTACCCTGTTAATATCGCATGGTATACATATTATGCGATGCTATAAAATGACTGAAAGGATGTACAACAGAAATCTGCCTTTAGCCTCATGTTCACTTTTACAGTCAAACCAGGAACTTAACTACTGAAACATAAAGGATTTTTACAATGTAGCTTTCAAAGTTCGTTTAGGTTCCATGTCAATTACATTATCTAAAGTAAAAGAGAAGAAAAAGAAAACATTGAGCCGATTTTGCAGAGATCACAAGGTACAAAAGATACTCAGCTCAGACAGTTTTAAGAGTTCTTTCCTTCCAAAAACACAAGCATGAGAATTCATATTTATGCTATAAACATGGAACCTTTTTCTTTAGACTCATCATTTTAACTAGTACCTAACTACAAATGATTTTCTAACCTGATTTACTGTGCAAGCCTAAACCTTACATCTTCAACAGTCTGCTGGAAATTTCTATTTAGATGACCTAGTATCATCTCCACCTTCACGTGCTTAAAATCAGTCTAATCTTCCCAACATTGGTTTCCACTACTAACATTTCTATTTCTCTCAATAGCACCTCCACGTTTCCAGTCACTCCAGTTTGAAACTTCAGAATTATCTCTGGCTGTTCTTTTCCCATGTTTCTCAATTCCAATCAGTCACCAACTCAACAAGATACAGTAGACAGAGCACAGGACTTGCAGTTAAATAAAGGGGGGGGGGTTTCAAATCCAGATTCTGATCCATACAGGCCATGGTTTCAAGGGCAAGTCACTTAGCCTCTGATTCTTAGTTCCCTTATCTGTAAAACAATGATAATAATAATACTTGCCCTGTAGCCCACACATGATTGTTGGGAGGAAAGAATTTTTTAAACCTGAGTGTTCTATAAACACAGGCTATCATTATCGTGATTATCTGTTTTCCTTTAGGTAACTTTAGAGGGAAAAAGATCTATGGCTGTGGAGGAGAAGGGAACTAGGAAGGCCTCTTGCAGTGGCTCAAGTCCCAAGGCCTCTTCCACAAAGCATTTTCTGACCAGCCCAGCCCAGCCCAGCCCAGCACAGCCCAGAATGGCTACTTCCTCTGAAATAACAGCCTTGGTGACTATACCAGGAGTTCTTAACCTGGGATTGTTAACCTGATGGCCTCATACACAGTAGGAGCTTAATAAATGTATACTGATTGAAGTGAATATAATTGGTTTCCTTTGTAACCCTACACACTTTATTTTATACATTTCAAAACACTATTCAGAAATGGTATCCATAAACTTCACTAAACTAACAAAGGGGTCACAACACAAAAATTCTTATGAACCCCTAAATCTGAATCATCCATTTGGCAACTATCATATACATCCTTGAACTCCCAAAGTTATCATTTTGTGTGTGGCCCATGCCAGTCATAAGTTCGAAAAGCGGCCATCACCTTAACTTACATCTAGCAAGTGTTTTGAAAATTTTAGTATATTGAATTTATTTGATAGGTACAAAACAGCCAGAGTTCTTCTTGCAAGTGCTTAATGCATTTTTAAATTGCAACATGTTAAGTTATGCTATTTAAGAAAAAGAGTATTAACCCATGGGTTTCACACAAATCATGTATTTCTTTTAAGAGAGAAAAAGAGCTCTGTGTACACTCAGTAAACAAGGGGTTGTTAGCATCATTGTAACAGCTACATAATATTATTTGAATGCTTTCATATATAAGGCATGTGACAAATAGTTAAAAGAAATGAAACAACCTCCAGAAATGGACATTATAGGGATTAAAAGTCAGCTTCACATTATGGAATTTAAATAAAATCAAAATGATAACATATAATTAAAACAAGGAAATGGAATGGCCTGAATAAGGGAGAAAATTTACAAATTAGATAACACTAAAATCCCAGCTCTTGGAATATCCAAAATTGAATTTAACTGAACATCGTAGGGTGGGGATTTAAAAAAAAATCTTCCACTAGAATTTTTCATCTCCAGTTTCTAAACTCTATATTCATTTGTCTTGTTTTTAACAGAGACCAACAAGGCACAAAAAACAATCTGAACAAAGACAACAGATAAACTTGTGGTTGATGATGAGTTAAGTCCATCAGTAAGTTAAATTTACATTTTTCATGGCTCTTATTTACCTATAAAATATATGCATTACTTCATATCCTCATTATTCTGTCCAAATTCATAATACTCATTTTCTGATATACAAACTAGCCCACATTTTTGTCTTTTTTTTCTAAAATAAGCATAATCTTGAAATTATGTTAAATTACCCTTGCTTACTGACTCTTCTTTCTATTTAAAATAAAAATAATCAATGGTTAAGCAAAAGATTCACTACAGAGTACTATCTAATAACAAGATCTCACAGAGCAGCACACACTAACTTTTTCATTCCAAAGTAGACTAGTACCTTTATCAATTAACCATGGATACTAGAAGATAACAACCACTTGGGGAAATTGGTGCTGGGGAGGAACATGTATGTTTAGAAAGAAAACAAGGTTTCTGTGCAGAACTTATGTGAAGAGATTTTGTTTTGAAATAAGGACTTCTTAACAATTAAAACTGTCCAAAAATGAAACAGAATCCTCTGTGAGGTAGTGAGTTCTCTGTCAGTGTTCAAGCAGAGTCGAGATTTATCAGGAACATTGTAGTTAGCAGTATTAATAGGAAGATGTTCTACGATGATCTCTTAAGTCCCTTCCCCATGCTAAGATCTATAAATTTGCAACAATCAGTAGTTTCTTAATTATTACAGGAGTAGAATCTTAGACCAGAGGCCAAAATTATATCTCCAATGAGACTCAATATTAGCTTGCATTCGGAATAATAGAAGGCATGCTGGACCTGAAGTCAGGAAGACTGAGTTCACAGACACCACATGTGACAGTGCTCAAGTCACTTAACCTTTGCCTGCCTTAGATTCTCCGGCTGTAAAACGAGCATAACGATAATAGCACCTACCTATTAGGATTGTTGTGAAAATAAAATGAGACAATATTTGTAAAGAACTTTGTAAACCTTCAAGTTCCACATAAATGCCAGCCATTAAAAGAAGCACAAAAGCATAACAGGAACAAGGGAGAAGTTGGAACCAGATATGGGTAGAAGGCTCTTGCCATGCTGCCTAATTAAGTTCTTCTCAACTTTAAGGTACACAAAGTGCCTAGGAAATACTGTCCAAGTGAAATGTAAATATAGGGTCATGTTAAATATATAATTGATAGCAATAGTAACTCAAATTTATATACTTTATATATACTTTAAGGTTTGCAAAATGATTTACATAAATTATCGCATCTGATCTTCACAACAACGCTAGAAGATAGGTGCTATCACCATTATGCAGACAAGGAAACTGATTCTGAGAGAGAGGTTAAATGACTTGCTAAGGGATACCACCAAGCCAGTGTATGAGGTGGTATTTGAACTCAAGTCTTTCTAACTCCTACATTCACTACACCTCCTAGCTGCATTTTTAGAAAATTATTATGTAAAGTGAAATGTATAGCTAAAATTTTGCAAAATACAGGCCCACACCCTGTTATTGAAGATCATTTGCTCTTTATAAGTCTGTCCACCATCTAATGGCCTACATTACTAAAATAATTTAAATAAATAAATTACAGTTTAAATAAATAAACTATAGTCTTTTTAAAAGCTTATCTTTGAATTAATCATGGGTGTTATAATAGAAATTGCCAATTAAATCACAGGATGCTATAAATAAGATCCCTGGAAACATCTTCGATTTGCACATAAACATTTTTCTAAATGTCAAAAAGCTAGAAAAAAGAAAACTTGACACCACTAAAATTTTTTATCATTGACAAAAATATACTCCATACTGTATACCTTCCTAATTGATACTCACTGGTTTTTAGAAACAAGGGAGCTATTAAATTTGGTATGAAACGATCTGCTAATTTTTATCCCAATTTCATATAAAGTGACCCTTCTAAAGAGAGGAAAACAAATTAAGCATGAGAGAAAACAGTTAAAGACTACTTATGTAGGTGTGTGCTTTTAATGTTTTTTGATAAGGATAATGTTAAAAATACAAAACTCACTGATTGGTATTTTCACACTAATAATACAAGTCCTACACCTACACCATACCTATCTCCACCAACATCTGTCTCCATTTGGGTGCCTCAGGAGAATATGGATTCTGCTCCATCAAATCTGTCAATTTGTCTTTCAGCTCCTGCACTTTATTCCTATTTTGCTTCAGTTCTGTTTCAATTGTCTGCCAAAGTGAGAGTAAAAGTCATTGTTAAATTGTGTTTAAATCAAGATACATATGAAAATATAATCGAATAACTTAATTCTATAATATGACCTACAGGAAGAAACCACCATTTAATGGGTAGTCTAATGTCACTGCTGATGGCTCAAGAAAATATGGATTTAAACAGAAATTAGAAGGATGATAGATATAATGATTGTCCCTACAATAGAAAGGGAACTTTCTACTGTCAACAATAGCAAACAATCTTTTATTATGTGCTTGTTAACCAGAAGGTACTCAGGAATACTATAATAAATATGAAAGAATCCCTGAACTCAAGGGTCTTGCCATCTACTGTGGGCGATAATAATTAATCAATTAGTTAAAGGGAGAAAAAACAAGTAGTTAGGTTTTATAAATGCTCAAAGTCTTCCAATGAAAGAATAAGACCTTTACTCTGTCAGAAATGTTTCTCTATTAGATTAAAAAATACATCACAGAGTCAACAAATACGATATTTTGATCTTATGTAGATTTTTGCTACCAGCATCACAAAAAGGTAAAACTTTGTTCTAATAGTTTTCATAGGCAAATTGCTCACTGATAAAAATATGGGCAAAGGTAAAGCTATTTTATATGAGGGGACCCATTAATAGATTTATTTAGCTCCAAATAGTCAAGGTTCCTATAGTTTATTAATACTTTCACATTAGAACTAAACAAAAAGTTCTCAAAGTATCTTATTACTATCAGCTCATTCATCTTTGTATCATCCTTGTGTAAGAAGGAGTAATTATTATAAACACTCTCCACTATAAAGCACAATGAAGTGATTATATTACTTATCAGTTTTGAAGTAACAGGGTTGGAAGTAGCACACAGAATTGCCTGCCAAAAGTCTCTTCTGAAAACTAATCAATGAACTTCTTATTTTATCAAAATGAATTACCTTATTCTGCTCAACTTGTGTCTTCACACCTTCACTATCCGTAGGGGTCATATCCCATCCTGTTGCCTTTTTGTCCATTTTATCTAACCATTGCAGCATTGAACTTGATTCTTCCTGAGCCTTTTGCAATACTATAAGTTTGGCATCTAGTTCAAAGATTTTATCCTTCAATGTGACTCCAAGATTTTCATAACTGTGATTTATGTCAGTCATTTTCTTTTTGATGGATGTCAGTTCTAGGAATTAAAAAAAAGAAATACTAAGGCTCCCAAATATATTTAGAGTCAATGGAGTGAGATGAGTTGAAATAAAATGTGACACATGCTATAATTTTCTCAATATTATCATTACCTAATACAAGAATAATATAGTGGAAAGAATACTAGACTTCAAGTCAGATGACCTTTATGAAATGCCAACTCTAGAATTTACTTTTAGGTTTGACCCTAGATAATGCACATAATTTTTTCTGACATTCAGTTTCATCTGTATGGTAGAATAATAATACCTCCTCTACCTCCCTTACAAGGTTGTTGTAAGGACATAAATATTCCTCCCTCCTCCCTGTTCCTACCTCCTACCTACTTCCCTCACTCCCCTTCTCTCTCTCTCTCTCCATGTATATCTATATCTATCTATCTATAAATAAATATATATATATATATGTATATACATGTGATATGTAGCCATAAATATGTACTAAAGTGCATAATACTGATGGGGTGGTAAGACCTAGATTCCAAAAGACTAAGATCATGTCTCTGGAAGCAACCCTGTTTCCTGTGAGAAAATCTTTCTCTGTTGCAGACACATGCAGACCTGACCCTGTATTCCTCAGATAAAAGCTATCTCAGGGATGCCTGGCCCAAGGACTCTTCCCTGGCACCTGATCCCCAAGGATCATGCTCTGGCAACACTTCTATCTTGTCCCTTCAACAAAGCTATCTCTGTTGACTCCCTGAATTTTCCCATACGTTCTAGCAGCCCAGATCACTGGCACCTGGCCCACCCCAGACTACTTTCCACTCCTTAATCCCACCCAGATGTTTTCACTGTCCCTTTTGCATATAAACATCAGCATCATCTTCATTAACTTGGAAATTCCCAAAGGAACTTCACCCTCTTCTACTGGCATCACAATAAACTTGACTGGAGGATAGTTTGAGGGTGTGAATTCATTCCAGGTGACACCTGTATCCTGACATTTGGGGGTCCCAGCACCCCTAAACTATGTCAGCACTCCTAAACCACCTCAGTACTATTTAGACATAATAATCATATATATCTGAAATTTTCCAGGGATGTAGTAGGTAGAGTGCTGAACCTGGAGTCAGTGAGACCTAGTTTCAAATCCTGTATCAGACACTAACTGGGTGACCCTAGGTAAGACAGGTAACCTTTCTTAGGTTCTGTATCTGTAAATTGAAGGGGTTTCAAGGGGTTGGAGTAGATGATCTCTAATCTCCCTTCCATCTCTAAATCTATGATTCTATAATCTCCTGCACTTACCTCATAGGGTCATTGGGGGGATCAGATGAAATAATGTATGTAAAACATTTTACAGATCCTTAAAGTGATCACTCTCTCCCCCTAGCATGTGTCTCTGTCTCTGTCTCTCTCTCTCTCCCCCCCAACCCCAGCCCCACCCCAGCACGCACACACAGATGTACAAATTTTATGAGGATGTGTTTCAGAGCCTGGACATTCATTTGTGTGGGGAACTTCCACTATGGAAACTTCATCCACTTATGAACATCAGCAACTCATTTGTAACTTACAGTCTTAGACCGTTGTGGGGTGTGGGGCACTGGTGAAAGGTCAAGGAAGTCACCCAGAGTTAAACAGCTAATATATATCAGAGAACTCAAACCCTGACCCTGAGACTGGCTCTATATCTAACATATCATGCTGCCTCTCTACCTTACACATAATAGGTACTTAATAAATAGTAGTTTATTTGCACTGAACTGAAAAATAAAAAAAATGTAAAAATTAAACTGTTCTGAGATTATGGAAGAGGAAGGACTCACTTCTCACTTGGAAGCTGGGAGAGCAACAAATTGTTAATATAATGACAAGAAATTATTCATACTAAATGTAACATGGACTGCCACTCCCTTAACAATCCTAGTAGTGTCAGAATTTCAATAACGTCTTTACAATCCTACTCTTAAGATATTTTCTCTTTATTAGATTGAGCTGAACCACACTCTGAGGCCCCACCACTCAGAGATTTTACCTTGTAAAGGAACCTAGTTTAAGCTGGATCTCAGCTCCTAATATGCTTGCCCCCTTCCATTGGGATTTATGGCATGAAGGGCAAAGCAGCCAGAATGAAGTGGTTTTGAATTGCCAAGGGCCACTGGGGTCTTGCTACCTCATACTACCTCCTCTCTCTTCCCTCCTAACAGTACAAAGAACTTTTCATAGGTCTCTTGGTTGGGAAATCCATTGTTCTCTGCACTCATGGGACATCCCCTAGGGTGGCAGGTTTGCTAACCTATTATCTCAATTAAAGATGCTTTATTTCTCAACTTTTGGCTTTGATTTATTTCAGGACTTGACAGAGTTGAGCCTGAAAGAATGTGTAGGATTTCAACTAATAAAAAATAAAATTGAAAAGGATATTCAAAAGTGTTTAAAATAGTATAGGCAATGATATAGAGGCAAGAAAGTGCAGCAAGCATATGTTACAACACAAAAAACAAAAAAATATTAAGGAGTCCATTTTATTCAGTAGACAGAAGTAAACCACTGAAGTTTTTTGTAGGGGGAAAACAGTGGAACCTTACGTTAGAAAAATGAATCTGTATAGCTTTATGAAACCCTATGAAATTATCTAGCATGCCCTTCTGTAGAAAAATTAAATATTAAAATAGCATCCCATAGTAGTAATCTAATCATTAGCACTATTTATGAATATAAACTGGTTTTTGTCTCCCAATAATGTCACCTTTCAAAAATTTTATAATACGTAGTTTAAATTATTACTCACCTTCATTTGTCAAGAATTCCTGTGTATCTGAGGTTGTCCCTTCACCATTTAAGACTGTTCCACCTAAGAAAACAACAGGAATATTCCAGTTTTGAAAGAAAAAATTCACAATTTACAGTAGAAATTAATATAGACCACCTTATAAACTTCTATGTTCTTAATAGGTATTTTTTAAGAATTAATATTTAAAAATACAAAATGTTATCTCTAATAAGTCAAAGTGAGGAACAAAGATTCAAGAGCTCTGTATTATATGCACTTAGAACATTAGGCATTAGATAATGATTTTAAATCACAAAATTACACAGTATATACCACTTTAAAAGCAGTTTATGGTAAGAATGGCTTATAATATGATATACTAACAAAAGAACTGCACATTGGCAACATATAAAGTAATGACATTTATCTAGCCCTTCTCAAAGGCCTCTCAGTTGGATTGACATCCCAGCTCTGCTTATAATTGTGTAACTTCAGGCATGTGACTTATGGGCCTCTTTTTCCTCATATGTAAGATGAAAACATTGGACCATACAATCTCTAAGTTTCCTCTCAGCTCTAAATCCTATGACCTTATGTACTATATCAAGAAAAAAAAAATACATTATATTGACTGGGCTTCTGTATCTCAAAAAAGTTTCTTAGATTTCTAAACTTAAAAAAAATTTCTAAACTTTCATAGTAAGATTTTTCTATTCTTAACTGAATATGCCACATATGATTCACAGGGAGTAAAACTACAATGTGGATGTACAAGATCAATTTTTGCCTTAGTTAGAAACTGACAAGAAGTAGAAAACTAGGAATTAAATTTTTATTATTTAATGTAAAATGTACAAGTATTGAAATAAGCCAAAAGTATCAAAAAAAAAAAAAAACCTTAGTCCTAAATTGTATGAATAGAATCTGACCATGAGGGGAAAGGGAAATTATCACACCCAAATATAAGATGAATCTTCCTTGCTATAGGTTTAATGGAGCATAATTAATGGTTGCCTTGGAGAAGTCCAGCTGGAGAGTTAGTGTCACAACAGTGACAGCTGGAGGATAGACAAATTAGATAAGTCACAGAAGAAATTTAGTAACCTTCAAAATAAACATATAGAACTTTCCCTCTCACCAAGTCCTGCATTTTCTGGTGTTGATAATGAAATAAATGTATTTTGCCTTAATACAACATAAATGTAAAATTATATGAATAGCTTTTTTAAAAGAATGGTTAAAAGTAACTTTTTGTTGAAAAATTGGCTTAATTTTGAGCTATGTAACTCACAGATGTCTAAGGCACTATGTAATTGTTTACTGCGGTTATGCCACACAGACTCAGACAGACTAGAAGAAAACAAGAAACCTACACTTTAAACAAAAGTAGCTGTTTTCTCCCTTTCTTCCCCTTTTCCTGAGGAGACCAGAATTTTTTTTCTTTATGAAACATTCCAACAAAGGCCAAAATCTAATTCAAACAGCATTCTGGCCTATCAGTTTGACTACTATAAAGTCTGTCCTAATTTTTTTAATTGAAAAAGTATTTGTTGTTTTTTTATTGCTTACATAAATAAATTCACTGAATTAGTTTAAATGGCACCCATCAAAAAATGAAGATAAAAAAGTTTTATTTTCAAAACCTGTCTGTTTAGTTATATTGCTAACTAACAAAATGTTTTTTTATAAAGGATTGATGTATATGCAGGTATATTTTCTTTATTGCTAACTTTCTGTTTATTTCTTTAAAGTTATTGTTATGCACTAATATGCAGGATGACAAAAACAGCATGGCAAAGAGGAATGAGCTCTTGGTTTAGATCATAACTGTAAAATACATACCTGATTTAATCACTGCTATTGCCTTTGTAGGGGAAGTCATAGCGCTTATTAAGTTACATAATGATGTTCCTTTGCTGTTTACTTTCTGAATCTCTGGTGTTTTCGAGCTCCACTCCCCTTGTAATTTCTTGAAATGTAAAAACACATTATTTTTTTCACTTTTGTTACATTTTCAAAGTTGTACATCTCTTTTCAATCTCTTAAATACATAGCAGGAGCAGTGATGAAGATGGGCCCTGATTTGAGGGGCGGATGGAAAAATGAGACAGCATCCCAATTCTTTCTGACAGTCCCATTGCAAGCAGTGAGAGAGGAGTCACAACACATCCTATCATTCTGCTCTATTCCACAGAATGAATGGAAGCTCTACTTATACTAGCTACCACTGTATTCCAAAATAACTGTCAACTACAAATCTAGCAAACGTGCTAACAGCCACCTTTCTACAGCAAATGATACTGAGTTTAAAAAAAATGAATTAAATCACAGAGGTACATTTATTAGTAAGCTTTCAAAAATTAATTAAAAGGGAATAAAAATTTATTTTAATTTTTTAGAGGCCAATAGAAGAAAATTTACTTAGATAAGCCAGTGATGAGAGCATGCAATACTCATGCCATAGAATATATAAACCATTATTTCCAAACGACTTCATGGCTTACATATATGTTATGGAATGATGCAGAATTAGTCATGGAAATATTTGACAGTAACACATTTTATTATATAACTGAGAGGCATTTTGTAAAGCTGAAGAAGATTTAGACTCATAGTTATCAAGGTCTGGGTTCAAGTTCTGCTATGGCACATACTAGCAATGTGACCATAAGCTAGTTACTTAATTCCAAAGGATCTCAAGCAATCAGTGTTCTAAGGCTATAAATTACAGAAAATTTGTTGATCTGCATTAGTGGAGGGAGTTTCTACAAAAAGAATTCCCTACACTGATGAAATCATAGGTCAGGATAAAAAAAAAAATACATAACCAAACAAAGATTTGATGGGTAGCGGGCCTAAAGCTTTGGATTAGGAGGCAGTTCTTAATGTTTTTTTCAAATATCCATTATTTCATTCATTCCAATTATCCATTCAAATGCAAATTCCTCTCAACTTAAAGGCTGAAAATCTGCTATTTCTTCTGAACAGAACAAATTAGTCTAAAATAATTATTTTAAAAATAAGAAGGTGCTATACATAGTCTGAAGACATGATTCAAACCAAAGCACTCATCAGCATTAAGCAGTTAATGCTTAGTCAAATACAGATGTACAATGATATTTAATATCATTCTATCTAACATGCACTGATTCACCTTAGTTTCTTCCAAAGATTTCTTTAAATCATCTGTACCCATTGAGGGTTGGATGATGGGAATTTTCTCTGTGGCTTCTTCCATCCATGTCTTTAGGTATTTGACAAGAAGCTGAAAGGCTTCTGTTTGTTCTTGACAAGAAGATATTGCTTCTTTCCTACACAACAAAAGCCAGAAAATAATTTCAACAAAAATAAAAGAGTCCAGATCAACGTGCATGGCCTTTATCAGCAACATCTTTGACAAAAGGTATCATCACTTAAGGAACTGTTGTTAGCAATTGGCAAGTCAAATACAGCAGAACAAACAGCTGTTCAGCTGCCTAAATTCTTGGTCCTGTTCCACTCAACATTTTGAATCTTCAGGTCAGCATTATCTGTTTAGTCCAGGACTTCCTTGGGGAAACAAGAAGTGAAAAGTGATACTTAAGCAGCAGCACCTCAGTCTCAAGGAAGAGAGAAATATGTAAAATATAAATTCAGTGAAGGCATAATGGAACAGATTAATCGTGGGATTTCCACGAACTTGAGGGTCACAGTTTAAAAGTGCAGGAGATAAGTATCTATTTCCCCCAGCCCCATAAAGGATGATTGCAGCTATAATTGTGGTCCAGTTAATAGAAGGAATAGTAGTACTTCCTTGACCACTTCAGTTAGTAGAAAGTCAGTCTAGTCAAACTTACTTGTCTACTTCCCAAACTGGATAAAGTTTAGACTTTGGTAGTGATTGGGTAAATTCTATGCCATAAACAAAACCTACCTACTTTCACAGAAATTATTAATTATTCATTCTTTGTGAAACAAATGAGTTTCATTTCATTTTCTCTTAAATAGAAAAACATTAATGCTATTGTGTAATTTGGGGTACATATTTTTAAAAGCTAAAAAAGCAGAAATAGACTGATCAGAAATCTAAACATAATTTAGAGGAATATTAGAAATAGTTATGCCAACAGAGAGCAAGAAAACTGGAAGAACAGCTATACATTTTGGTCTGTCCTGCCTAATTAGTTGTCTTTGTGAAGTCAGACCATTGACTGGATAGATTAAGTGTCAAAATTAACAACAAATTATAAATTAGAGGACAAGAAAAAAGGAAAGAAAGCATTGTAAAAGCTCTAATTCAATCTATCTAAACAACCGTGGTTAATAAGCATTTGATCTCCTTGACAAGTGGAAAGATACAGTATCAAAAGACAACCCAGTTTAAAATACTAGTTCATTTACAACATGAAAAACTTGTCCAGATTTGAACAGGAAGAAGAGAGAAGGCTAGATAGAATATGAACAGGCTATGGAATACACTCAGAGATCCCAAATTGCTCCCTGATTTAAAAAAACCATAATTTTAGTATCGATACTCTCCCAATCTTCATATATCATTTAATAAAACTATGAAAAGAAACATAGTAGAAAATTAAGTTTCCAGAACTCATGGTATAAGAGTCAGTCCTTCTCAAAAGAATTTAGGGATAAAATTAGAAGGACAGTACTTTTATGTAACCATGTTCTAAGCAATGAGGGTACTCCCTCAAAGACTACAGACCATAAACTAAATATGTTTTCCTAATTTGTACAACTATTGTCCATACCCTCCCTGTAACGCAATATAATCTTACATATATAACCCCATGCGTCTTCCTCCTGAGAGAGAGCAACAAATTGATGGAAACTAGAACAAACCTACAGTGTTTCTATAAACAGTATTACTTGTTTTCATTTTTAATGAAACACTTAGACTCAACACCAAGCATTTTACTTGGTAGAGCAAAAACAGCTGTAAAGAGT
This sequence comes from Vombatus ursinus, assembly GCF_900497805.2. NCBI lineage: Eukaryota > Metazoa > Chordata > Mammalia > Diprotodontia > Vombatidae > Vombatus > Vombatus ursinus. The sequence goes on from NW_020949613.1 coordinate 5,564,147, forward strand.
TTCCTTCAACAAGGAAACTTTCAATCATGTTTGCCATATGTCAGTTAAAAACTAAAAGACTCCTTGACAGAGGCAATAACAGAAATTACATTATTCTAGCATCTTCTATCAGTACCAAGTGAAGCATAAAAATGCTTACTAAAGGTACTCAACACTGTCATTGAGAATATCTTACACAGAGTGCAAATGGAACAGGGACTCCTTATAGACAATGAGGTCTGCCAGATACTAATGACTTTGTGCACCAAATCCCCCAAATATTATCAAGTTTTCTCAGTAAGATCCATAGTCACTCAAAGAAGATCAATGAACAATCCACATGGGGAAAATCAAGTGGATAAACAATGCTGATATTGCTCAGATTATGACATTCAGTTGAATGGGCAACGCTTTGAGTTAGTGTATCCATATATCTCTCTTAAAAGGGTGCTAGATATGCACAATGAACTGGGTACAGATTTGAATTACATGAAGAGAGCGGGCTTAAAAGGATTTGGAAATCAACAGGATTTTCAAACATTTTAAGTTTTCAAATAAATCTTTTTAATAAATATCCATATTCCCTCAGCGATGGCATATGGTTACATATCATGCAAGACTACAATCTCCAAAGAATCAAAATGGTGAGTAATGCAAAGGACAATGGAGCAATGAATGGTGGGCTGAAGCATATTATCAAGTGTGGTATGCTCAAGGAACAGAAAAGATATCATTCAAGAAAAAATATATGGAAAAAGAGGTAGGTTAGTTATGTATCTAACTAGAGCAATGAATAACAGATAGGCAACCTAAGCACTGCACTACTAAATATGAAAAAAACTTAGAGAAGATCTCTAACATTTTGAGTATGACCTATACAGAGAATTTCTGGAAACACATAAGCAAGTATAACACATAATGATAAAGTATGGATTAACTGTAATCTGCACCTGTGAGAAAAGAGGACCCAAAATGATGAGATCACAGATCCAATCAAGTATGGAAAATGACTTTTAAAAGCACTAGAAAAGTTGAAAATCAAGAATTTTAAAAATGCTATTATTTTATACAATCATTATAAATATTAGCTAATATACATGGTTTCAAAGGGATTATTTATAAGGTTGCCAGATTTTAGTTCAGACAATACAGGACATATTATTACCTGGGAAGGGAAAAAGATAGGATTTGTCATGTATTAAGGAATGCATAATTAATCAAATATGGAACCAGTAAGCATCCCTAATACAATAAAAACACAACTAGTCACCTGACATCAGGCAACCTTATTTAAGATTTTGCTTAGTCATTTTATAGGGTGACTTATTCCATATGACAATAAAAGTTTAACTGTAACATACCACGCATACCAATAAAACTTGAGCAGTTAAGAAAACAAATATAAAAGGGTTTCAAGGGAGAATGAGTAATTTATATGACAGTATGTAAATTGTTTAACTTATTTTTCAGAGGCAATAGAGACAAGCCCCAGTCTATATACTTCATGTGCCATAATGTACCAGAAGGTATTAAAAACAAGAAAAGAACTTTAATAAGTAAGGGAAGAAAAGCAAATAAAACTCACTGACTTTCATGCTAAAGACACAGGACAAAAATGAACATTAAAGAAAATGCTGCTACAATCTCTATAAAGTAAAATATTGCTTAATGGTTACATACATTTAATTGGTTCTCTTTTTAACAGAGAAACACTAAGAATCTGTGACATTTTAGTATGATTAGGTATAAGAATAAAGAATTTCTACCCAGATCATGAGCAAAGGGCAGAATAGTGACATTCAGCACATGGGTGACATGTGCGTTTGTACAAGTATGTGGAATACTGGAACATAAGAAATTCCTGAAGCTGGACTAATTAGTAACAACTGCAGAGCTTGTAAATTGGCCCAGTTTGAAAAGAGAAATAGCTTGATGGGATTATACAACAAAATCAAGTTCATTTTGTGTGTGATCTGATGGGAGAAAAGTATGTGACGTGACATGGTGAAAAAGATATCTCTATGAGGACAGAGAGTACTCACAAGTTTCAAAGCACAAAGCTTCCTCAAGACATAGGTAATTTTTCTTTTTTTATTTATTTTAAAATCAACATTTATCTGTTTATACTCTTTAGCCTCAAACCCTTTATATGGTCAAAATTCTTCTAAAAATGAAAGAAAAATATTCTGTGGGCTTTAGTATGAAAAATCTAATTAATTTTGATGAAGTTTAATTATTCCTTCATCTCAATTTAAATTAATCCTTTGAAGTTTTCATATACCTTATTTGTCCCATAAACCATAACTATTGAAAAAGGCATCTTTAAAATAGCAGGCATCTTTAAGAAGTGAACACAATTTAAAATAATTTCTTTATTTTAATATATTATTATATGATATATTATTATATTTTTATTATTTATTAATTTATTACTCTTGACTGTCACTAGATGGATCTCTGATATCAATGTCATTTCAATGGCAAACAGAAATAAAGTATATTCAAAAAGCTTTAGAGACTAATAACTTCTTAAAAGACATCATGGATTATTTGCAAAATGTTTTTGAATAATTTCTTCGCAACTAAATTTATACTATTTAGGTGAAGGAAGTAATGAATCTCAAAAAATGTTTACAAACAGTGTAGTCAGTTTTAATAGAATAAAAAACTTTTAAATTAAAACATCAAGTTAAGTAGTATTAAGGCTACTCAGAAATGTATAAAACTCATTCCAATACTTAATCTGCATATGCAGTTGGTTTCAGAAATCACTCAATCTGTATGACAGGGAATAAAGTTCAAATGAGAAAACCACACTTACTTTTCCCTAATGGTATCCTCCAATTCCTTGAACTTCTTTGACAAAGTATTTGTTTTTTCCAAAAGTAGAGCCTTATCCCCAGGGAAACCATGAATAGACAGTTCCTTCAAGAGGTTTTGCAAAGTTTCAAGATCTTTTTTGCATTCTAAGACTTCATTGCTAGACTCCTATAACACAATAAGATATTGAATTAATTTCATCATCATTATCATAAGATATTCTCAGATGCTCTTGGCAAATTAAGTTCCAAAGAACACTACTCAAAGGGCAGGAATCCTGCCTCCTACCCCATTGAAGACCCATATGCACAAAATAGGTATGCAAATAAGTAAGATGCCTGAAATGGAGTATTTTCAAGATAAATAAATAAACATCAAAATATGTCATTTACATTTTGCTTATTTTGTAAATTTTTTCATACTCTGTGCCAATATTACTTTTGGTACATTAGATATAAAGAATGTCATTAACAGTATGCTGAGTAGCCATATTTATTCCAATTTGATAAGAGATTTCAAGAGAAGGCAATGTTTTAAAAGATCTTTAAAAAACTTTTTTGGTTATAAAGTAACTTAAGAGCACTTAAAATGTGACCCTACATTGTACTTATTCACAAGTTATGAATTTATAAACTTGTAAATGATTCCAATTCACTAAATGAGCATGAGTTCTTAAGTGTCAGAAGACCTACTTGAATATACTGAGACAATTCAATAACATTTTTTCCTGGACCATCCATTTCAACAAGAGTCTGAGCTTTTGTTTCAAAAAATGACTGAAGCTTTTCTGAAAGTCTTTCAAATGATTCTACTTTGGTTTTCAGCTTCTCCAGGTTGTCAAGTTTTTCTTTGTGTTTTTTACTGGCTTCTGAAAATCGAACTGACAGGTCCTTCATTTTGGCTTGCAGAGAGGATGCAGTAGACGGGTCTGTGGTATCCACAAATTTCTTCACTTTTTCATTCATGGCTTTCATACTGCTCTGGCGACCTGCAATATCTTGCTCCATCATCTAAAACAAACCACATACTGCATATTTACAAATAAAATCAGAGAGCTTAAGAAACTGACATTCTTAATGTTTCAGGCTTGAATAACCTGAGACTACAGAACACTAACTGGGATTGAATTACGAATCTAAACATTCCCCTAAGGAGTCCCCATATCTCTCTTTAAGGGAAAGAAGAGAACAGCTGGCATGTTGCATGAAAGACAAGGGAAGGAACTGCCATTCAACAAACCCCAGGATCCGATGGAGCCTAGGGATTATCCATGGTCAGAAGTCTTAAAAGGATAGACGACAAAAAGGTTGATCTGATTGACCTATGTGCAGCTGGTTGGAGCAGAGATAAACAAGGTAGAACACCTTGTAAGCACTGCAAATTATGTAAAATTCATGAAAATGTGCATATGGCTGTCAAGAGAAATTATTTTACCTTTTTATGACAGTGTACATGTGTGTTTAAAAGCAATATTTTTCAACATTTAGTTAATAACAACTCTTATCTTCCTGTTTGTCTTAAATTCTTCTTAAATCTACCTATTCTTATATGACCATATGGCCTCTTTTTTCCATCCATAAGAGGAAAGATTATTTTGTTTTTTTAATAACACTTACCATATTTTTACTGATGATGTCTTGAATAGCAGCAGAGTTTAAGGGCACTTGACCTTGCTCCTTCAGAGATTTTTCAACACTTCCCATCCAATCCAACATTTCATCTAAACCATCCTGCACACTGAGGGATCGGGTTAAGGTAACCTGGAGTTTTTCGTTCCGCTCATTAATAGACTTAGACAAATTATCATATCTCCCAACAATGTCATCTGATGAAAAAAAAAAGAGCACAAGAAGATTTATCAAAATTCTTCCCCTGTTTTTTCACTTTTTAAGGAGTATGCTTAATAGCATTTCAAACATCTGAAAGTTCAATTGAAAAAGAAACACGTTAAATGACAAATCCTATATAACATCACAGAAACTAAAATTTAATGATGTCAAAATGCAAAATGCTAAAAGAAAAATCTGTAAGAATTGTTCTCTTTCTCTCTACACGCACACACACACACACCCACACACACACAAAATGTCCCAACAGCCTTAGTGTGGTTTTAAGCTATAAAACTTTAAAAAAAATTTAAACTACAAAAGCTTAAAACTTCATTAAGAATTTTGGGACACTCTGTATATCTGCATTTGCAATTTAATTTGTAGCCATAAATATACCCATATCTTCCCCCATGACAGAATTAATGTAGTACTATTTAGAGATCAGAGAAGTGAACATTTGAAGTTAAGGTTGACTCTCAATCTGTCACTTCAAATTAACTATAGTTACTGAAAACTGTTTGGAAAAAGGTTCCAGCCAGAGACAGCTGCTTATAAGAAACAGTAAACAAAGTTGTCAAGATTTATCAAGCTCTGTCCTTGAAAAGTGTTCAACCAAAGACTTGGACATTCTTCACCTGCTAAGTACTCACTGTATATATACGTTCATAAGGGGATTTGAGGAAAAAAGAAAAGCATACAAAATTCACTTAAAATACAAAGAAAATATCAAGTATTGTTATGTAGATTTTTCCCTGAATGTAGATTGTGATTTCAATGAAGTATCACATTCAGGTCTTTCTACATATGTTTACCAGCAGAAAAGAGAAGCAAGCAGTGGTTACTAGAGAAATTTTAACCCATATGCTATAGATTAAAATATATTCTCAGTTATGAGGGCTTAAAGCATAGTTTAGAGATGTAAATATGCACACAGTGATTTCACTTAGGCAGGGAGCTTTGAATTTCAATACTAATGCATATAGTATTATTACATCATAGATCTTAGAATACTAAAAAGTTCAAAGACGTGGACTTTTAATGTATTCATCATCTCTTCCCAGGAAAAGCCAAGTTATCTGTTTTTAATCAAGTATTTTATTTATCAGTCATTGACCAAGAGTACTCATAATTATTTCGGGATGTAAAGTTACCTTTATGTTCTTCCATTTTAATAACTGGATATTCTATGGTAATTCAGCAAAAGATTTTTGCCTCTAGAACATCTTTGTGAAACAGTAAAGTCCTTATAAATAATATGTAAATGTAAGCCTATTTAACCTAAGGAAGCTATTCAATTCATTTCAACATATTGAACATTTTTTGAAGGCTCGAGGTGGATTAGATGACCTCCAAGGTCTCTTCTAACTCTAGATCTAACATCCTATGTACTTATTCTTTAACAGAAACATTTTATGTCAAGAAACAGGGTGAATTTTTTATTTTTTAGAAAACAGAATATAGTTTAAAATACCACCACCCCATTCCCCATTATGCCAATCCTTGAAACGAAGAATCTGAAAGACTCTCAGTGGTTTTAGGTGGTTATTATTGTCATTGTTGTTGTTTTTGAAAGCCTAAAATGTTTTTAGGATGCTTATATTATTCTATGAAAGTATACCAGGAAAAAGTCTTAAAAAATATTAAAATTACATAAAGACTGTGCTACCATACCACATTCTAAGCAATAAAAAAAAAAATGCAACCTAGCTATATAGCCAGCAAGAGTCAATACTCCAACATTGCCATAGAGAGGCACATGTATCACTAAACTATGCTTTAAGCCTTAATAATTTTTAATTTGCATTATATTTTAATTTATAGCATATGGGTTAAAATTTCTCCAGTAATCATTTCTCTGCTGGTAAACATATGCAAGAAAACAAAAACAAAAACAAAAAATCCCCTAAGGTATAGGGTTTCCATGGGTCTCTCAAATACTGTAGCCCCATGGACTTGCAGTATTTAAGATCGCAAGAGAGTTAATATTTGTCCGTAAAGCAACTTTACAAAGACAAAGTCCCATCTTACCTTTTGTCTAAAATATGCTACTAGAATTATCCAGGTTATACTTGTTTTGAAATACGTTTAACCATCTGCTATTGAAGTGTTTTAATTTATACTTAGGAATCCATAAACACACACACAGAGTGCTATGGAAACAAGAAAGCTAAAGTTAAAAAAACCCATCTATTTACTCACTCTACAATATTTACGGAACAACTATTGGATAAATACACATCACTCCACTAGGCTGAGGGTGGATTACAAAGGAATGAATTCCATCCTTACAGAGTTCACTAATCTTATCAGAGAGGAAAGCATCTATTTAGACACATATGTGCAATTACAGCCAAAGACAAGTTCCTGGGATTGCTGAGTAAGCCAGGATAGCTGGACTAAAGTGGGGTATTGCTGGCAAGATCTGATGGCAAACACGAGCAGCACTCTGAAGGAAGGAAGAGACATGGTTTCATGGAGTTTAAGGAATGTTATAGTGGAAAAAATCCCACAACAATTATTAAATTGGCTGCATTTAGCTAGTGAATCAAGAGATGAAGAAGTTAATAGCTTACCCAGTGTTTTCTGTATATCATTCTTGTCAGGCAGTAAAGCTCCCCTGGTGTCTAAAAGCACTTCTGCTGTTTTTTTCAGTTTCTCTACAGCAACCTGGTGGTTGGATATTTGTCCTTGAAGAACCTACGGAATTGGAAGATTTTTCACTTAGATGGCACTCAGTAGGGCCAAAGGATGGCTTCACAGCATATAAGGGGATACCTCAATGAAGTGGGCACAGTGGAACTTTTCATTATTATAACTCTATACAACCATTAGTAAAGGATTCAGACAGCCAGAATATTAGGAATCTATTTTTCAAATGTGACCTTACATGCGTTTATAATGGTCTGCCTGGCTCTCTGACTGCCTCCCCCATAATGGTGTACAAAAACAGCAAGTGGACACAGGAGAACCCTCCCTGTGAACAGTAGGATTAATCCTGGTTCTAGGCAAGGGATATATAGATAATGAGCTCTACTTAACATTGCTATTGGGTCAGTTTTGCTGCTGATGCTGCTTTGATCTTTGTGATCTACACAGCGGTTGGGTCTCTTACACTTGATCACCAGTTCTCCGGAGGGAATGCTGACACATGTAGGTCCTAATTCTGTCAGTGTAAGGCCTGAACCTATCACCTGCCATTTGGATTACTACTGATGACCCATTCCATTCTCCTTTATCCAGATTGATCCCTTTGTTTCCATTTGGTTTGTGTACTGTCCCCTTAAGCTGATTCCCTAGTCCCAAATCTGTTGGGAAGCTAGGTGGTACAGTGAATAAAAGCACTGGGCCTGGAGTCAGTTCAAATCTGACCTCAGACCCTTACTAGCTGTGTGACTATGGGTAAGTCACTTAATACTGTCAAGCTGGAGAAGGAAATGGCAAACCACTCCAGTATTGTTGCCAAGAAAACCCCAAATGGGGTCACATAGAGTTGGACATGACTGAAATGACCGAATAATTGCAACAAACAAAAGTCCCAAATCTACTTTCAGAATGGGTGTCCCCACAATATATAAGTTGTGTCCCTTAGCCTATATTTAGATGACCAGCCTGCCTCTCTACTTAAATACCCAAGGCTACATTTCCTGCACCTGGCTTGGGGCACGTGGCCCTTAACTGAACCCCAGTTATAATGGCATTATAAAGAAGTTTCTCCTCTAACTATTCTTTGTAGGAAAACCCAGAAATACTCATGAAGTCAGATCTTCAGCAATTTGCAACTTGTATTTTTCAACACAAATTCGCATTTCTTTGATTGTGCTTATACCTTCTACTTCAATCTTGCTGTTCTAGTTTCTTATTTACAAGTTCTGTGCAAAAGAGTTGCATAGTACCTGCTTGATTTTACATTTTAACCTACTTTATGTATTTTTTGTGTTGTTAGGTATGCTTAGAGATATTTTAAACTACTGGTTTAAATTTTTTTAATTAAAGAGCAGTACGCAATCCTCTCCACTGGACAAGCTATTAATGATCCAAAAGCATGTATGTTCTTCACGTGGCTTTCCTAGCCTTGGAGATTCCAGCGGAGATCCCACTAGTCTTCTGAATTAAATTGGTAGATACCCAATGATGAAAATTTTGCCAACAAAGTTTCACACTCCCAGGAAATCTGATAGTGCATAGATAAATGGCTGAGTCAAAAGTCTTATAGTTTATTACTACCATAGTCTCGCATCACAAAATATTTCCTCTCTACCAGCTGTTTCTTAATAGTATGCAAACATATTCAGGTCTCCCTCATTTTTCTTCATATGCTCTCGAGCAGTCTGTACTCACTAACTCTATTTCCACACCATTTATACATTTACTCCTCAACCCCATAGCTTCTGTCCCTATTGTTCAGAGAATGTTCTCTCCAACTACTGTTTCCCAATTGATGATCCCCACTAGTTTTCATCTTCCTTGACCTTTCTGCTTCTGACATTCTGTCTTCCTGTAACTACTATATTCTCCTCCTCCATAACACCAGGCTGTACACATGTATAAATGTAGGACTTAGAAACAAAAATAGCCTACAGGTTTATAATTCATAGATAAGAATCGATATTTTTCCTTATTATTTCCTTTCCTTCCTCCCTTGTTTGCTTCTTTTACCTTAGTTTCTTCCAGTTGGCGCTGGAGATTTTTTGGATCCATGGCTATGGGTTCCAGTAAGTGTTTGTTTGCTGCTGTCTCACAGGACTGGAGCCCAGAAAGAAGTCCAGAAGAGGCATCTTCATAGTGCTGATATTTATCTACCAGGTCTTTCAGATTATTTCCAAGGACATTGCACTGAGTGATTAGAAGGGAAAGTTTAAGAATACTTTATATATGATTTCTGGCATCTGTACCAAAGTGGCTTTCAGAAGGAAACACCTTGGATAATATAGTTTTTAAAAATTTCATTCAAGAATTAGCCAAAGTGACTGAAACGCCCCAGACGGATAAGATTGCATTCCATTTGGTTTAACTTACTTTAGAGAAAGTTCAACTGAATACTTCTTCCAGCAAGTCAAAGCATGTCAAGAGACAGTTCTGGTTTTTACCCATTTAAAAACATACCTATGTAAATTTTAAACATCAGTGAGCTTCAGTTAAAAACCAAAAGGCTATAGAAAAAAATAACTACTATCTGTTACCACTTTTTGATGTTTTTAATTACTCTCAGTCACCAAAATAATAAGGGAGGTTAAGCAATACCTGAATGACAGTTCACTAGATATGATAAATTCACTATAATCAGAGAAATCAAAGCTTAGCAACATTTTCACATATATAAGCTTAGCCTTAAGACATTAATGTCTTTAAGAATTACTGAAGACTGGCTTCAAATCAGGATTTGACAAACCAGAACAGGTAGTTAATACCTTGAATGATCTGAATAACTTTAACCTAGTGGCTAATAATGGAAACTGGGTAACAATTGGGTTGCTTTCCAGGAGCATAAAAAAGTGGGAATAGTCTCTTGGGTGGAAGATACCTACCCATTCTGGTATTAGAATTTAAAAGGATCTTCAGATTTTTATTTATTCTATTTGAGTGTGAAATCTACACTAGAAACTTCCAAGTTTCTGGATCTGAGGGGAAAGGGCTTCAAGGCTAGAGAGTATGTCTTTTCCTCAAAAGTGACATTAACATAACCATCCTGGTTGAGCTGTTATAGTAAGGGTGAATTTTGGATCTATTGCTTTGCTGGCAGAGCAATGAGCTCCACTGGGAAAAGGTATAATAATTTCAGCCAAATTGCAAGAAGAACCCCTTAGGGTTACCCTAGAGCAGCTAGGGACATTTATACGTCTACTTGACCAACAGGAAATTCTTGCTACTGGATCTTTTGAGAAGATGCTACCAGAAAATGCTACAAAGAGCCCTGAGAAGATATGAGAGTTGAGTCCAGTTTTGGGCAGCAGCTGAAGGCCATCAAAGAGAAGGGAGCAACATTCTGTCACAAAAGGAGCCCAAAAGGTGACAGAGAAGGTAATACTCTGTTTAGTACATGAAGTTCCTCACCAGGGTACCCTCCATTAATGATATAAAAAAAATCCAGAATTACATGTAGAATTACATGAAGAATTGAAAAAGGTGAAATAAGAATTGCTCAGTGTCTGTACATTCCTCCATCTACCATTATAATGCTACTGACTGAAAACAAACAGCATTTATTGTATTTTTAAAAAAATTATTATAGTGAAACTGATGGATTAAAGAATATATCATTTCTTAAGGACACACTATGAATTATCCCTCATTACAAATTAAACATTAGCTAAATCACTGACCTATTTTTACAAGCCCTAAAAACATCTTTCAGCTATTTTTCCTTATCTATAAGATGAGAGGGTTAGACTCCCATCTCTAAAATTCCTGACTGTATGGTTTTAACCTAGGAAAAAATGTTGTAGGAGGCATATTTTTGCCCTTCTGGATAGGAATACAATAACTACCTTGTTTTTTTCTCGGCCTCCCTCCACCCACTCAGATTATTATTATTTTTCTTTTTTTTATTGTGAATTTATTTATTTTTAGTTTTCAACGTTCACTTCCATAAGATATTGACTTCCAAATTTTCTCCCCATCTTGTCCCTTCCCCCACCCCAAGATGGCATCCATTCTGAATACTCCTAGTCTGCCCTCCCTTTCATCTCTCCCCCCCCTCTCTTATCCCCTTCCCCTTCAATTTTCCTGTAGGGCAGGATAGATTTCTATACCCCATTTACTATATATCTTATTTCCCAGTTGCATGTGAAAACAAATTTTTTTTAACTTTTGTTTTTAAAATTTTGCTTTCCAAATTTTCTCCCTTCCTCCCTCCCCACCCACCCTCAATGAGAAAGCAAGCAACTCGATACAGGTTATACATGTATAGTCATGCAAAACACTTCCATAGTAGTCACGTTGTGAAAAACTAAGTATATTTACCTTCATCCTATCCCGCCCCCCATTTATTCTATTCTCTCTTTTGACCCTGTCCCTCCTTAAAAGTGTTTGCTTCTGATTACCCCCTCCCCTAATCTGCCCTTCCCTCTATCAACCTCCTGCTTCTTGTCCCCTTCCCCCCCATTTTGTGTAGCGTAAGATAGATTTCCAAACCCAATTGAGTATGTACGTTATTCTCTCCTTGAGTCAAGCTGTTTATTATTAAAATGCCAAAAAGCCTACACTCCTAGAGTGTTACTATTGTTATTTTTCTACAGGGTAATGCCCATGAGAAAAGCAAAGACCCTAGAAGCCAAGCAAAAGGGTAAGGGAGGCCTCCTGTTTGATTTGGCTTGCTAAGTCAGTCTAGCCTTGCTAAGGATTCTAAAAGCAACTCTAAATGGTTCCTGAGGTGTTTGAAAAATGAGATCTCTCTCCCTGTCAAAAAAGATAATAAAGACTAAAATAGTCCCCAGTTCATTAGGTGTTAAAACATTTACATGAGTGAACATATTTACGGGAGAAATTGTAGAGATAATTCATAATCAAAGCAATAGGGGTTGTTATTTTTACAACTGATACATTGTCTCCCCCTAGTGGCCAAGTAGTAACCCAGGTACAGACCTATATTACAGCAAAATACTTGTCACACCTTAGAAATCTTACTGGTTTTTTTTTTTAAGTCATAGCCTTCTACAAATCAAAACAACTCTGAGGTTTCACTGTACACCCAGCAAATGGTCAAATATGAGAACAGTTAGTATAGGAGGGACTGTGGAAATACAGGTATAAAAATCTACCTATCAATCCAACGATTCTGGAAAGCAATTTGGAATAATGCAGTGACTAAAATGTCTATATGACTCAGACATTCTACTACTATGCATATTTGCGAGGTCAATGACAAAAGGGCCCAACATGCACCAAAATATTTATAACAGCAATTTTTTGAAATAGCAAAGAACTAGAAACAAAAGTAGATGTTTATTGACTGCAGAGTGGCTTAACAAGTTGTGGTACACGAATGTAATGAAATATTAATGTACTTTAAGAACGTATGACTATGATGAATATAGAGAAGTGTGGGAAGACATGAACTTGTACAAAGTAAAGTAAGTAGAACCGAGAAAATGACTGAAATGATCTAAGTGGAAAAAACAATCAAAAATAATTGAAACTGAAAGCTGTGAAATTATAATAGCCAAATCTGGCATCAAAGAAGAGATATGAGAATGTCTTTCCCCCTATATACCCTTTATTTTCAGAGGTGAAGAACTACCTGTCTCCTTAATGTTGGTTACTTTTTCTGATCTTTTTTTCCCCCTCTCTTTTTTTGTTCTCTGTGATAATGGATGACTGCGTGGGAGATATGTTAAGAAATGTAGGTAATTTTAAAACAAAAATATCAATTAAAATTTATTTTAAAAGTCATTGTCTTCATGAGTTTCATAAACAAATTCAGAAGAAGGGAAAGATGAGAGAAAGTCTAGGCTAAAAAAAAAGTCTGTTTCCACTTTCAATTTTAGGCTTCTTTAATTCCTGGAACGAAAGCTGAATAGGCTTTCATTTGATAATAAATATAATAAAATAAATAAATGAATTATATAAAAATGTAGCCTATTCTTCACTTCTTTCACCCAGAATTAAAAGAGAAAATTACCTTAGCATAGAGAGATTTGAAACGCTCACTGGCAAGGTCCAATTTCCCCTGTACTTCCTTGTATGTTGCAGACGTGTCAAAATCATCCTTGTCACCTTTGCCACCATCTCTTTTGCTGCAAGACTTGGCAGCCTCTAAGACTCGGTGTCCAGAAATTGTAATGTACCTTAAATCGCCTTTGTGAGAAATGACATCTTCTGAAAAACTCTTCTGCCTCTTTAGCTTGGTCATTATCCCACTGAAATCATCAGCACCAGCCTCTAAGTTCTCAAGTTCTTGCTCTGACTGCTGCAGCCAACTGTCAAATTCATTGTAGTCTGCATCAAATTTTTCTAATTCTTCTTGCAGAGAGTTGGTCAATTTCACTTTCTTTTCTGACTCTGCCAGAGCCGTCTCATATTGAGTCTTCAACTCCTTCAAGTTCCTCTGTAGTTTCTCCTTCTCTTCTGAAGACAGGTAGTGACCCTGTTTCTCAAGTAAAGCTTGTGCCGACTGAGTAGCTATAATAACTGCCTGGTGCTGAGAAACAATCTTCTCATGCTGTGCCTAGAAGGAAACATGAAAATCTAAGTTCACTTCGAAACCAGTATCCTGAAAGCAAAGATCCACATTTATTCAAAGTTTTCTGTCCAATTTCATGGATTTGTACCCCAAAAATTACCATTTTCAAGTTCAAAAAATATCTAGAGGTAGCTAAATATTCCACTAGCGAATGGGAAATGCAAACAGTGATAGACCAAGAAGCAGAAGACCCAAGTTCAAACGTTCCCTCAGACACTTAACAAGTCATTTAACTTCTCAGCCTCAGTTCCCTCACCTTTAAAATGGGAATAATAGATCAGAGTAATTTAGTGTTTGATAAACCCAAAGATCCAAGCTTTTAGGACAAAAACTCATTATTTGACAAAAACTGCTGGGAAAACTGGAAAACACAATTCCTTCCTCTTGAAAGAGCAGTAGGAGCCTATGGAAGTAAAATGTTGTATACGCAGTTTGATGCTATTATTTTGCTGGTCAATTTTGCCTTTATATTTTTGTTGTCACAAAGAGGGCTCAATGGAACAGGACATGTGAAGAAATGTCTACCACGTTAAATACAAAAGGCACTTAATAAAACTTTGAAAAATAATAATGTATTAGTGATTCTAGAGAATTTCTTAATTTCTCCAGGCGACAATTATATTCCATATCATAATCCAGACCAATTTTTAACACTATTATAAAACAAATGTGTAGTGCAACTATGAAATTTTATCCCTCTCCATCTAGTTCTCTAGGTAAGGCTCTCTTCATTTCCTCTATCATGGACGTAGCAGGAAGCTGCCTGGGATTACACTCGGCTTCTCTGACCTATCTCCATAGCAAGGGATGAAGAACTGGGAGGAATGAATCTGCAAAGTTGCCTGTGGGCTTTAAGCAACAGTTGGGAGGTTAGTGGAGTGTTAATGGACGGACATTTTTCTATGAGCACAGAGATCGGAAGAACTACTGCAAGGGAGTAATACAAAGCCAGGTCCTTTGTTTGGCATTGCATTGGCACTAAAGATAGTGAGTATGAGTCTCCAGATCAAACAGAGGAGTTGTAAATAAATAAATGTGTGTGTGTGTGTGTGTGTGTGTGTGTGTGTGTGTGTGTGTGTGT
>NW_020949613.1:5579043-5601453 GCF_900497805.2 Vombatus ursinus
TGTGTGTGTGTGTGTGTGTGTGTGTGTGTGTGTGTGTGTGTGTGTGTGTGTGTGTGTGTGTGTGTGTACTTTTCCCCTGCTCTCAAGGGTAAGCTTTGCCAGCGGAACAACCTGAGACTATGCCATCTGAGACAATGCCTGCTGAGGTCTGAAGGGGAGGGCAATGGGGACAACTACAGTATCATGATGAGATGTGTCAAACAGGAACTACAGAGAACTTTAAGGAGAGTGGCAAACTAGACTGAGCTAAGAGCCAGAGAAACTGGAGAGGGGAAGCAAGGAAAAGCAGCTACAATAACCTCAGTAAGAGATAAAATACTGAGAAGCTACATCAGAGAGATGCTGCTGGGAGCTCGTCATAATATACAATTGTACTGAATAAGAAAGGTTTTGTGTAGAAGATTGTGCTTGAGAAGAGTTTTGATTTTAGTTTGGTTCAGTTGTTTCTTTTTGATTCTTTGGTTTTTTGAGCAGAGTTTGGAATAAAACTCAAAGGTGAGGATGGAGTGCATTGCAGATATTGGAGACAACTAGGACAAAGGCATGGCTATCAGGGAAGATATGCCCAGCAAGGCATGGAAATGTAAGTGTTATGAACAAGAAATAAGAAGAAGGTCAATGCGGCTGGACCTCAGAGTATAGGAAAAGTCATAATATAGGACATTACAAGATGGAAAAGGCAGATTGGAGCCTGAGTGTGGAGAATTTTAAAAGAAAAACAAAGGAATTTATATAAGATCTTAAAAATAATAAGGTAATGATAAAAATAATTTACAATAATAAATATGTGAGGTTAACAAGTTTCAGCTGTTTATTGGAGGATATTACCATTTCTATGGGTTCTCATATAGATTTTATGTAATTTGACACAAACGTAAATACATTTTTACTTCTTAGACATTTGAGAGCCTTATGTTTATGAGGAACTAGGGACAACAATCTCAATGGTGTCAAATGGTGAGGTTTCCAGTTTACCTGGATGGGCTCAATGACTCAGAGAAATGAAATAAAAAAATATGTAGATACTTAGTGTCACGTGAAAGCTGCTCAAGAGTTAAATACATATACACCTTATGTTGGTTTTTATAAAGCACAAAATTCCAGTGGAACATGTTAATGCTTAGTAGCAAAATAGAGTAAGAGGCTCAGATGTGAAATATGGACAGGATTCCCTATGATCCAGAAGTAGTAGCATCAAGGCAAAGCAGAGGCTACGGTGGGGATCAGGGAAAGCTTCATGAAGAAGGCAGCACTTGAGCAGAGTAAGAAAATCAGGGATTCTGAGAGGTTAAGGGGAGGAAGTTGTAGCTTTTACATATGAGGGCAGCCTGTACAAAGGAACAGAGACTGAAGATGAAACGTCATGTGTTAGGAACAGCAAGAAAGGCCAGTATGCTTGGACCACAGATGCAGGAAGGCTAGAAAGGTAAGCTGGAGCCAGGTTTTGAAGATCTTTCATAACACACAGAGGAGTTCATATTTAATTTCAAAGGCAATAGGAAGTCATTGATTTAGGGGAGTGATGTGGTCAGGCTGCACTTTAGAAAAATAATTTCATCAGTTTTGTGTAGCAGCTTAGCAGATTGGAGTAAGGAGACACTTGAGGAAGAGAGACCAATTAGGAGGCTATTGTAATAGTCTGGATGAGAGTAATGAGGGCCTAAACTTGCGTAGGGGTTGTTTAAGTAGGAAGGATTCAAATAAGAGAGATGCTGTGAAGTTAGAAAACACTGATTGGATATGGTAGAGTGAGAAACAGTAAAAAGTCAAGGAAAATGCTGATATTGTGAATCTGAGCATCTATAAGGATGGTCATTTCAGAGTGAGTAAATTTGGAAGAAGGATGAATTTGGAGGGAAAGAAAATGAGTATTATTTCAGACTTGTTGAGTTTAAAATACCTATAGGACATCTCTTGCTTCTTACTTTCCCACACCCTTTTCTCTCTCCTTCCCTCAACCCCTCTGAAAGTAAATTTTCATAATAAGGATCTTGGTCAATTAATGGGGAAAATGCTGAAAATCAAAGACTATAAATTATAACCAAAAAGGTAAATGATATATGTAAACTTATGCAGCTTATAGGTAGTTTATATTAAACACTTTAAGTCATGCTAATTAATTTTTATATACCTGAGAACAGCGCTCTACAGTGTTTAATGAAAATAGCATCACTTTTCCCTCAAAATATTTTTGGAATTAAAAGAAAGTAAATACTACAGTCATGGCTCAATTTTAAAATAACATTAAAAGTTATTTTAATAGACTAGTTATTTCCAGTCCATTTAACACACAGTAAAGCTTGCTTGTTTTTAAAAATTAATCTCCACTCTTGGACTCAATGTTGGAAGGAGTATTAGACATAATCTCATCCAAACCTTTCATTTTACAGAAGAGGAAACTGAGGCATAGAAAGGTTACTTGCTCAAGCTCATTCAGAGTAAGAACTTAAAGCCAAGTCTCCTGGCCCCTATCTCAAGGCTCTTTGGAGTAGGACAAAACTACTACTCAAATCCCTATACTTATTTCATTGATTTCAGTGGAATCCTCTATTGACTTCCCATTATGTCTTTTTCACAATCAGAAACAGGCTGTGCTATTTACCACCTGTGTGACCTTGGGCAACTCTTCACCTAACTTTCTCTTCCAACTCTAAATTCTAGGAAATCCATAAAATTATATTTCTTCCCCCAAAGCCATCATTCCACTAGATATGTGAGTAAAAAAGGTGGGATCAGATAGGGGAACAAAAGAAAGCTTTTCAAATAGATTTTTATTAGATCACCATTTGATGCTGTAAATCACTACTGATTACAGAAATGTAAATTAAAACGACTCTGAGGTACCACATCACACCTATCAGATTGGCTAACATGACAAAACAGGAAAATAATAAATGTTGGAGAAGATGTGGGAAAAGTGGAACACTAACACATTGTTGGTGGAGTTGTGAACTGATCCAACCATTCTGGAGAGCAATTTGGAACTGTGCCCAAAGGGCTATAAAACTGGGCACCCTTTTATTCAGCAATAACACTTCTAAGTCTGTACCCCAAAGAGATCATAAAAATGGGGAAAAGACCCACAAGTACAAAAATATTTATAGCAGCTCTTTTTGTGGTAGCCAAGAATTGGAAATTGAGGGAATGCTCATCAATTGGGGAATGGCTGAACCAGTTGTGGTATATGAAGATAATGGAATACTATTGTACTATAAGAAATGATGAGCAGGCAGATTTCAGAAAAACCTGCAAGACTTATCCGAACTGATGCTGAGTGAAGTGAGCAGACCCAGGAGAACATTTGTACACAGTAACAGCCACATAGTGAGAGGACTGACTTTCATAGACTTGACTCTTCTCAGCAAAGCAAGGAGCTAAGACAACTCCAAAAGACTCATGATGGAAAGTGCTATCTACATCCAGAGAAAGAACTATGGAGTCTGAATGCAGATCAAGGCATATTATTTGCTCTCTTTTTTCTTTTGTTTTTTTTTTTGTTTTGTTTTGTTTCTTCTTCCTCGTGGTTCCTCTCATTGGTTTTAATACTTATTTACAACATGAATAATGTAAAAATATATTTACTATGAATGTATATGTAAAGCCTATATCAGATTGCACACCATCTTCAGGAGCGGGGAGGGAAGGGAAGGGGAGAAAATTGAAAACTCAAAAGTTTATGGAAGTGAATGTTGAAAACCCAAAATAAATAAATTTTAAAATTAAAAAAAAAAGATCACCATGTGATTTAATGCAGAATCTTGTGACAGAAGTCCTTAACAAAGGGTTCTCTAAACAAAAAGGGGGGGTGGTTAGGACTTGATACAATGGAAAGAGTGGAGGCACAGGCAGACTTTGAGGTTTTATCCTGGCTCTTCTACTCTTATATGTCTGACCATGAACAAGTCAATTACCCTCTCTGGGCCTCAACATCCTCATCTCTAATGAGAGGAAACTAAACTAGATGACCTTCTAGCTTTTGATCTATGATCCTAAGGAATCATGAGGTAAATTCACAGGATGCTGGATCTAGAACAGAAAGGAATAACGTATTCCAACCTGCTCATTTTATAGATAAGCAAACTCATGATGGTTAAGAAATTTGCCCAAGGTCACACAGATAGAAGTAGCAGAGCGAGGATTTGAACGCAGGTCCACCAACTCCAAAGACAGCACTGTTTTTCCACTGATCCAACCACACAGAGTCACCGACTGGTTTAATAGCCATCGTGCAATCTCAAGGTCATAGATATAGAACCAGAAGGATCTTAAGGGTCATGTAGTTCAACCCCCTTGTTTTCAGATGAGGAAATTGAGGCCCAAGAAGGGAGCAATGACTTGCCCAAGATCATCATGTGGCCTTAAATGAGATTTTCTTACATTGTACTTAACCATTTTTCACAGCAATAATGATAAAATATATTGATGACTGGGCTTTTTAACTTTTCAATCTGATCTCACATGTATTACCTTATTTTTATCTTGACAAGAATATTTTGATGTATGTGGGTGAGATATTAGTACTGTCATTTTATACATAAGGAAACTGAGATATAGAGACATTCAATGACTTGACTAGGGTCATCTGAATAATTTAATTGCACAGCTAATATTGGAAGCCTGCTTTTACAACTCTAGCTAATGTCCCCTTCTTCTGGATCATGGTACAGTTTTTCCTTATAATAATGCCTCCAGATCCTGAAGGTTATTGTATTTTCCAGCTTATTTCTTGTTTGGGGAAATGGATAGCTAAATAATTTATGGAATGACATGGACAAGAATTGCATAGGATTGCAAAGGTGGGTAGCAATCTGCACTGATGTAGAAAGAGCCTACCATTAATGAAGTCCATTCAAGAGTTTACATATAGCAGTATGACAAAGAGATAGTATGGTGTAATGGATAGAGAGGCAGCCTCAAAGCCAGGAAAAACTGGATTTTGAGTCCCAATCTTGATATATATACAGACTGTGATCACTCTCAAGGAACTTAATTTCTCAGTGCTCTAAGCCAGAGGTGTCAAATTCATGACCCTCAGCCCCTCAAAACTCCTGGAGTATGGTAGCAACTGGATTAAAATGTAATCGGAAAATATTTTTTAAATAAAATAACAATAGATAATTTGTGGTTTTCTAAGTCAATATGTGGCCTGCCATGTCCCTATTTGAGACCACTGCTCTAGACAACTCTCTAAAACTATAAATTGCAGAGGAGGTGCCAACTTATATTAGAAGAGAGAATGTCCTCACATGGGAGTCCCTTATACAAATGGAATCACCCTATTGCAAACAAATTTATATATGTATGTATGTATATATGTATGTTTGTGTATATACATTTGCACACATATATATATACAATATATGTGTATAGATAGATATTTTATTGTTCAGTCATTTTCAACTCTTCATGACCTCATTTTGGGGTTTTCTTGGCAAATATACTAGAGTGCTTTGCCATTTCCTTCTCCAGTTCATTTTATGGATGAGGAAACTGAGATAAGCAAGGTTAAGTGACTTGCCCAAGGTCACTTATATACTATATATATGTGTGTATGTATAATATGTGTGTATTATAAAAAACCTCATATAGAGAAAAGAAACTTTTCTCCAGTCTATGTTTTCTATAAAGATGACATATTTCAATTAAGATATACATTTGACTGTATCAATATTCACAAATATTCACATATATACCTTTACTTTCTGGTATTGTTGATTCAGATTTTCTTCTGTGGTTCTTACTTGTCCATCAACATCCATTTCCATCAAGTTACCATTAACTTCATCCTCCTCTCCAATCATGGAATTGAGGTCATCTTCTTGAAAATGAGTTCCATTTTGTTCAATCTCCTGGTGAGATTTCTTCCCTGACCTTCCTCCTTCCTTATCTACATTTGATAACCAATCCAAAAGATCTTCTATTTTGTTTTTACTCTCTTCCAGCTGGGCTACTGCTGCAACCTGAGCAAAGAAAATTAGGGGATGGTATTGTGTGTATGTTCCAAATCATCACTTTAAGTCATTCAATATTTAGACCATTTTAAAGTTGCAAAAGCAATACTTTAACCCCAACATCTAATGACTGATGGATATATTGCAACTTTGCTTTTATTTTCAGAAGCCAGTTACTTTGATATCTGTTCAAATAATGCATCATATCTACATAATAATCCACCACAAAGTTCAAAGGACTCATTATGTAAAATCTTATCCACTTCCAAAAAACTGATAACTGTTGAAAATAGGTTTTGCATGATTTCACATGTATATTGGGTATTGCATTTCTTGACTTCTCAATTGGTGAGGGAGGGGATGGAAGGAAGGAGAGTATTTGGAACTAAAAACAAAAATAAAATAAAAACCTTTAAAAATAATGTATCATAAAATCTTAATAACCACTTCCAATAATAGTTTTTCTAAGAGATAAAAAAATGTCAAAATGTGACATTTCACAACTTCATTCTCATTATACTCATTTCACAAAATAAGTGAGAGAAAATTAGCAGGGAGGTTCTGAAATCTTCAGGCTTTTTATTAAGTTTACGTCCTTCCCTAAAATCCAGAATTCCTATTTTTGCTCTGACCTCTAAATAACATCCTTCCACCAAAACAATGAGAAGCCACTTCTTTCAGCACTGTGCTTTCTAATTAATAGCAAATGATACCTGTATTTGCATAAATACCTTTTCAGTTTCCTGCTTAATTGCTGTGGTTACTGCCTTATCTAATTCCTTTTTTGACTGTTCAGCCTTCTGGTTCAGTTGCTCACACTTCACCTCAGCTTCCCTGAGTTTCTGTTCAATTAGTGCTTTGTCTTCTTGTGATAGTTTTTCTCCATTCTCCATCAGGAACTTTTCAGTCTTTTTCACTTTCTCTGCCAATGCCTGTGCACTTCTCTGCATCTCCTTCTGTAGCTCCTTGTCAGGAGGATAACAGGATGAGCGGAGAAAAAGGTGAAATGATTAAATCAATGCCTATTCAATAAGCATCTTCAACAAATATGTATCAAGCAATTGTGGCATGTATAGTCCTGTACTAGGAGCTGGGGAGATGGAATATTTAAATAAGACATAATTTCTGTCTTTCCAGAGCTCACGGTCTAGGCAGGGAGACATGACACAAATGTGTATTATCATAATATACATTACATGATAAGTACATTAGAGTATTACAAAACAAAATACTGAGGTTGGGAGTGGGGTGAGAAGGGAATCATTG
This sequence comes from Vombatus ursinus, assembly GCF_900497805.2. Classification (NCBI taxonomy): domain Eukaryota; kingdom Metazoa; phylum Chordata; class Mammalia; order Diprotodontia; family Vombatidae; genus Vombatus; species Vombatus ursinus. The sequence goes on from NW_020949613.1 coordinate 5,586,261, forward strand.
GCTAATAGAGAGGAAGAAAGTTTCAGAGTAGATGCCACCTCAGTAGGGAATTAAAGAACAGATTCATGTTCAGCTAAATAGAAGCAAGTTGCTTTAGACTAGCAGGTGGGAGACTTCTGGATAAGCCCAGGTCTTAGTGAGTTAATAAGAGAGTGACCAGAGCTATAAGTAATATGGGGGCAAATACAGTGTGAGCAGGGGGTCCATGGAAGGAGGGGTATTTCCCCTCTCAACAACCAAGGCTTTGATCAGCCTTTATTGTCATCCCTAGGATCCCAATGCCATGCTGTCCCTTTTCCTGGGCCTACCTTCCCCCCAGCTCCCACATGCATAAAAATCAAACCACCCCATCTCCAAGCATTACTATACCTGTGGTCACAATGTCCTCTGTACCACTGGTCATACCATATGCATCCCCTTACTGCTCCCACCCCCTCACACACACACACCACAACAAAACCACATGTTTTCTAGTTATGGCTAAGTGTGACTAGGCATTTTAAAACCAACCAACAAACAAAATAACCTTAACATTTTTTAAAAAGTAGGTAAAGTACTTGTATTTCTTAGGCTCCGATGATCAAAATTAGAATCAATAAATGGAAGTCACAAAGTAGAGCTTTGGGGTTAAATACAAATTAGAACTTTCTGATCAGAAACATCTAGCAATAGACTGGGCACCTTGTGAGATGTCAAGTTTCGTGTCACTAGAAATATCAAAAAAAGGTTGGGTAGTCATCAGCCAGAAATGTTGCCAAAGGGATTTCTACATTAGGTGGAAGGTCAGACTAGAAGACTTCTAAGTTCATTTCCTGTGATGCTTAGAATTAAGCCTAATGCTTTACTGCTTTTGGCCTTTTTTGTTTTTTGCAAATGAACCAAAGAAAAGTAAAATGTCAGCTTGCAAATGAGTTCATTACTGACAAATGATATAAGAGAAAGGAGTAACTTATTAAAGAGACTGATGCAGGAATATTAAAAATTAGATTTAAAGATAGTAGCTTAGTGGATTGAGTAATCAGTTCTCAGTTGGATTTCTTTTCAAACTCTTACCAAAGGATGTTAAGTATGTATATAGCTATTTCCAAAAGTCAGTATGTTATCCTATTAGTAGCATTTTTTATTCCCACACCACCCCCACCAAAGTCCATTTCAACTTGATATAAATGAAAGACAATGAAAGTTATTTCTATATCATGACTCTTCTTTGTGCTGACCTCTCAAGAAATACCCATCATATGCCCAATCCTAGGCGGCATGTTCACAGAACCTATATAGGGTGAAAACCAATGCCTTAAAACAGACCTCTAACCACTCAGGCTGTCCCATGGCTCATCCAGTTTTCCCTTCCCCCCATGACTTAAAACTAAAACAGCTGTTCAGCAGCTCAAGTCCCATCTTACTGCTGTGCAATTAATGGAACAGAGACCAACTATGTCAATGAGGCTCCTACAGCTGAGGAAGTAAAATCAGACTCTACCTCTTGTTTGGTTTGGTATAGCTTTAATTCGTCCTTGCTATCTCCAGTCACAATAGCTTCTTGGTGACCAATCAGCCGGTTTTCTGTCTGGGTGAGGAGATCACATATTCCCTGGAGTGTTTCCTTATACTCCTGCTGCCGTTCTGCCACGATCTACAGCAGAGCAGAACCAAAATCCGTTAAGTGTGTAGTGAGAAAAGTGCAGACAAACAACCTCCTCCATAAAACACAGTCTTATAAGGTTCCTATAGAGAAGCTTTTCAAAGTATGCTGTAAACATGATAGCAGTGGAATACAGTTGGAGCAAGGTGAATATAGAAGTTATGGATACATCTCACATATGCTGTAAGTAAAGGAATCATGTTTGGATGGAATTGCCCAACAGAATACTGGCCATGCATATGTATGAGAGATGGAACTTCTGACCAACAGGAGGAAAACATCCAATTTTCTTAAGCTCTTGAAACCTGCGATACACACTATTAATTCTGCAAAAGGACATCAAAACAGAAGTTAGTTGTGATTTGGTTGTTAGCATATTGGGTAGAGAAAATGTTTATGTGTTTTAAGCAAGAAGAGAAGGAACACCAAATGCAACATTTTCACTTCCCCACTCTCTGTCATTCCCTAGTTTAAAGTTCTTATTCGTTCCTTCTTTCTTTATCTATTACATGATTTCTATTGTGGCACTCTAGTATAAACTAGTGGCCGCCTTATATAATGCTTAGTATGTAACTGATAAATATAGGGTTCTATTCCTTTCCTACCATATATACAAAGTGTGTTCCATTTTTTAAAATGTATGAAAAATTATTCTCCAGTTTCCTTAAAGAAATTGTTGCCCAGTGATGTGGCAGACATCATTACTTCATATCTCTAAGTATACATAAAAAAATCCCACTCTTTCCAAAATGAAGCATCTCAACTAGAGAAAGCAGTTTCTGGCAGGCATGGAAAGTTATTGGTATATAAATCAATCCCAAATGTGTTTATAACATCATGAAGGCAAGCATCACATTTCAGATTATGTACAATGAACACTCATTTATAACCAATGGAACAGTGGCTTTCTAGCACTTCTTTTCTAATATTGCATAATTCACTGATAGCCACATCACAATGTCACACTAAGGACCTTAAAAATAGAAAAGACAAACTCCACATAGAAAGGCAAACCTTCTGATCACTGAGATCTTGTTCTATATGCAAATGAGCCTCTAAAATTTCCATTTGGGTAGTTATTGATTCCTGTACATCATGAAAACATTTCTGAGTTGTATTTAAAAGCCTCAATAGCTGCTTGCTTTGGTTAGGAGAGAGATCTTGGGCATATTCAGAAATGAAGAATTGGACATCAAAGGCTGTAGTTTCCAGCTGAATTTTGCTATGACCAAGTTCTTTTAATACAGTCTGTGAAGAGAGTAGTAAAAATTACCACCAAGAATGTGTGTCTGGATAAAGTACATTTTAATAATATCATGTTTATTAAATATTCCCTTCCTTATGATATTAGTTCCAGAAAAGTTAAGGGTGTTTAATAATGCCTGTCATTTCCTTAAGTGGGATATTTCACTTAAGCTCTATAATGATGTAGATAAAGAGACAGATGAAAAACATTTCCCCTCCTAGTAGCGTGTTTGTTCTCTATTTGCTGAATTGAAGCCATAATACAAAAGGTAAAGACTTTATTTCTCTGTATTTAAAACGCATAAAAGGTCCACATGTGTTAGGTAATTATTCTTTTGCTAACAATAACATTTACATAGTGTTTTGAGGTTTGAAAGTACTTTGCAGGCATTATATAATTTGTAGAACATAACAGCAGCACAGGGTAGGATTATATAGGTGTTATTGTCCCTATCTCAGAGATGAGGAAACCAGAGAATTTAGATGATTTGTTCACACCTTACGTCACACGCACAGGTTTTGAACTGAGGTCTTCTAGCCTTCAAATCTAGTTCTCTGACCACTAAATCATGTCTGGTTGGTAACACCATCAGCCATTTCAGTAATTAGCTGAACCCGCTACTTAGGAAGGCAGCTAGGCGGTGCAGTGGATAGAGTGCCAGGTTCTGAGTTCAAATTCGGCCTTAGACACTTACTAGCTGTGTAGAGCAAGTCGCTTCACACTGTTTGTCTCAGTTTCCCTATCTGTAAAATGAGCTGGAGAAGGAAATGGCAAACCATTCCAGTATCTCTGCCAAGAAAATCTCGAATGGGGCCACAAAGGGTTGGACGCAATTGAAACTACACAACAGACTGTTTAGGAAACAAGCATGGGGAAGTTAAATAGCCTGTCCAAAGTGAAGAAGTCAAATGAAAGCTTTACCCTAAAGCCATAATACAGTGTCTCCCTTCAATAAAGGAAATGGTACAAAGTCTCTGAAATGTATGTACCCTGACTATGTAAAATAAAGTGTTTGTCCATGGACCATTATTGGTTCAAAAGGTCACATGCCAAAAGATAGGTAACAAAGCTTTTGTCTCCTGAACCACAAATTCAAAAAAATTGTAAGAGAATATATGAGAGACAGAAAATAGAGTAGAACTTTGGCAGGGCATCAGAGGATCCACTGGCTATAAAGTGATGGTAATTTTCCTTGGTAGCACCAGCTATAGTCAGTTTTTTTGTTTGTCTCAATCAATAATTAATTATTACAAGTCTATGTGCCAGGGATGTGATGGCAAAAATGAAGTTGTCTCTACCCTCAAGAAACTTACATATAACTGTGGGAAACAAGATTGTCCTTCTCACCCGGGAAGTTCACTCTGTTTCTGTGGCCCCTTTCTCTGACTGAGATTCTGCTCAGAACATCTGTTTGAAGGAAACTGTCCAGACCAGCCATGTCTTCATAACTCTCCAGGCTCCACTACTGACTCTGTGGAGTTGGAGCCAGGAAGACAAGGCCCACCTCAGACACATCCTGACTGTGTGATTCTGAGTGAATTATTTAACCTCCCAATGCTCTAGTAAATTCCCTAAGATTATAAGTTGTAGGGAAAGGGCTGAACTGCATTAGTAGAGGATATTTCTACATCTGGAAGTTCCCTATACCAAGGAAATCACAGGCCCATTACCAATCCCCTAATTATCCTGTGAAATTTTGTAATTTTCAATTATATCTCATAATACTTATGAAGTGACACTTGCCTTAAACAATTCCAGGGTTTCCTTTATATTTTTCCCATCACCAGTGTCCACCACAAGATCGTTCACAGTTTTTCTCCTTTCTGTAATCCAATCTGAAAACTTCTGAAGTTTATGCAGAAATTCTTCATGGGAAGTTGTTAGTTTGGACTAGAGAAATAATGTTTTTCATTCATTACCAAAAATTCCAAATATTTTCATTTAAATTTTTCAATAAAAAATGTTAAAAGGTCTAAAAATTAAGTGTATTCAGGTATAAGGTATAATTTAAAGGTATAAGAATTCAATTGATTTAATATAAAATGTGTATGCCTACCATTTCAGAATCTATCGCTAATGTAATTTGTTTAGTTCTTTTTGAAGACAAATCAGACAGGGACAACAAGGCTGTTTGCAGCTTCTTGTGGCTTATAATTAAATCCTCAAGATGTTCTTTGGGAATATTGCCGGTATGAGAATTCAGGAATTCTTCAGCCAACTTCATGTCCCTTCTTACAAGGGCAGAAAATGGAGCCAATCCCAATTCAAATGACTACAAAGAAAACATAGAAAAGAGCAAATTAATATTTTATAATGGCATACATATAATGGCATATATGTAGGTAATTTATTAACCTGAAATTTAAAAAAAATCATTGCAAAGAATACTGCTCATTCTCAAAAGCCACCTTTCATTTGATATCCTTCATGAACAATCAGCATAAAATTCTTACCTCTAATTGTTGAAGTTGATTTTTCAAAGTTTCTAGATTGTTATCAAGAGGCTGCTGGTTGTCCAAAGGAAGTTTCATGTCTTGAAGCACAGTCAAATATCCATGCATTTTTTCAGTGTGCTGCAAACACAGCTGTAATATACTAGGAAACTGAAAGTGAGTTTGCACATTTCTAAATCAATAGCTTTTCTCACAAATGAAAAATAGCAACAATTTGATTTATACAAAAGTGGAAATCTTAAATCTTTATAATATAATCACAGCAATATGATACATAATCCTCCCCACATACACAGGATTTGAGAAAGGATCTGAAGCAAGCCTTGGAGATCAAATTTTCTGCTCCCTTCACCCCTCCACCAACCACCACCATTTTACTGATGGAGAAGCTGAGGCCTGGAGAAATGCTGTGGCATGCCTAACACCATACAGATAATATGTAGAAAAGCAAGATTCAAACCCAGGTTTGTTAACCCCAAGGTCAGAGTACTTTTCACTATAACACAAGCTGCAATGTGGAATTGCTTTCCAAAGACTGATGCTTCAACATAGAATATTAGCAATGAAATATTACTTACTTTTGCCAAGGGACTGTTTCCAGAAGCAACTTCTTTCGAATCCAAAGTATATTCCATTTGATTTGGGAAAATGTTATGTAATGTCTCAAGTGGCTGCTCACTTTGGAAACCTGTATTGTGGCCCAATGACTCACTTGGTGTTGATGCTATTATTTCAGTTTCTGGTATTTTTTCTGAGTTAAAGGAGCCTTTGATTTTAGGATTTTCATCAGGGTCATATGTCTGTTCACCTTCAGTCTGAAAACTAGCAGGAAGATTTCTGTTCAAATCTCCAAGTTCTAATTTTGGGGGATGTTCATCAGCAAGGAGGATGTGGAAGACATTTTCAAGCTGTAAGGGGAGAACTTTTGACGCAATATCATTTCTCTCTGACTCATTTTCATTCAGGGCTATTTCTTTCATCATTTCAAATGCTCCTGAAATCTTTTGGCCACACTGGCTCTGTTTCAAAATGTCAAGGAGCAGCTCGGGACTTAGATTTGCAGGCCAAAGGGGAGATGGATTATCATGGATCTCTGGTTTTAGTTCTGGAGAGTCAGTCATCTGTGAAACTGTGCTGTAATCACTTCTTTTAGAGTCACTGAACTTATTGGATGATTTTTTAACCAAGTGTGTCAGGTCAACCATTTTAAGTAAGTTCTGCATTAAAACTTTTCTTTCTGAATATGAGGAAAATTCACCTTCTTCCCCAAAGAATACATGGCCTTCTTTCCACCTGCTTTTTAAAATATCCTTCAAATCATCAACTAACAAATAAGATAATTCAGGAATCTGGGTTTCTATTACATGTGATTCTGGAGGCAAAGTCTGTTCTTTCACTGGCTGTTGTCCAGTTGCTTCTTTCTTATTACTCCTTTCCAAGGATGATATTTCAATACCAGAAACATCATCGGCCTTCTTGTTTCTTATTTCCTTTTCACACGCAGGTGTCTCAAGTTCAGTCTGAATAGCAGCATTTTTACTTCCTTTGTCTAGGGTTCTAAGAGGCAAATCCGAAAGTGTAAATGTCTCCTCTTCTGAAGTTACTTGAGTAATCACAGATTCTCTTCCTAAGTCTGGTTGTTTAGTATTAAGACTTACAGCTATCTCATTCATACGTGCATCTTCCTGAGTAATGCCTATCTTCTTTTCTCTGGTACCATTGAGTCCTGATTGTAACTGTTTATCAGTTAAAATAGGGATGTGGACATCTGAATTTAATTTAGCACAAGGTTCCATCTTTACCTCACTCTCCATCATTTTATTTTCCCCAGTGGTAGAGGAATCAATTTTGTCTAGGTTTGAGTTCTCTTTTACTGTTATATGTTTGGCACATTTTTTCAAGTAAGAAAACAAATCCACTTCTTCTTCAGGCTCACTGAGAAACCTGTCAGAATGGCCTTCAGTTTCCTTATTTGAATTTCCTTCAGATATGACATCAATTTCACTGGCCATTTTGGAAGCAGATAGGTCAAATATTTTTCCAAGATTCTCCAAAAGAACAGGATTTTTAACTGTTAAAACTTGTAGATCCTTTGGTTCATTTGCAAGATCACTACTTGCTTCCTTCACTTTCTCTGTCTCACTGTATTCTTCATTGCCTGTGATTTCTGGAAATGGGCAATTTCTTCTTCTTTTAGGAAGACAGTTCAAATCTTTATCATATTCTCCTACACTTCTCTCAAGCAGATTAACCTCAGGTGGAACTGATACGTCTTCTTTCATAAGCATCTTACTCTCACCATTTCTCCTTTGAATCTGATCATTTGTTTCATTTCTTTGGTGATCTTGATCAATGGAGTCTATCATTATCCATGAATGGCTTGTTTGGGAAGGTTTTTCTTCTACATCACCACCAGAACATACATTTTTGGTTGTACATGTCAAGCTCTCAGTATGCTGATTTCCACCTTTCACTACCAAAAAGGAGTCCAAACCTGGTTGCATGATCTTAGTCTCATTGTACCCTGAGTCACTATTATCTATTTGAGAGATAGAATTGATATCATTATTACATAAAACACTATCAGCACCAACACTTTCTCCTGATTCTTTATCATGAATGAGGGACTGTACTATAAGTTGGTTTTCTGCAAACTCCTCAAGGTTCTTTTCGATATTAAGTGGACTTTCTCTGCTTTGACCAACAATCTCAGACATACATTCTGGTAGGATGACTCCTTTAGTAACTAAATTAGTTTCACTGGTTGATTCTGGCAGTAGAACATTAACACCCTGGAGTATTTCTAAATTAGGAAACTTCTGAGTTTCTCTGGTAGATTTTATCTTCATCATACTACTCCCAACAATATCATCACTGCCTTTCTTTTCACGTGAAGTAGCTGACACTTGTGCATCCATGATGCTTCCATCCTCATCCTGAGATGTGGACATTTCAAGCACCCTATCCCCATCACATTCAATCTGATCATTAACAGCAGATAGATGCTTCCTATTTCTATAACTGTCCTCATTTTGCATGCATTGAACATTTTGATCAACATCAAATCCAACTTCTTGCCTAAATTCATCTTGTTCTCTTCCGCTTATCAAATGTCCAGTTTCACTTGCTTCTGATGAAGCTTGGATGTTCTCTTTTCTTTCTGTACTTTTTGAAGTTACTGTCCCAGGCACATCATCTTCACAATTACTTGTGCTTTCCTCTTCTGATACAGTGTCCAGTAACCTGCCATTTCTCACTTCTATGTCAACAGAATCTGAGTTTAATCTTTCATCAGAATGTAATTCATTATCTTTGGATACCTTGAAAAATTCTGGAAAAGACTGTCTTTCCTCCTTCATATTTGTCAGATCTGGTCTTTCTCCTTGAGTAACTATATGGCTTTTGTCCCCCACTGAAATGCCAGCACAAACACATCCACGATGGGGGGTGCCATCTGCTTCACACTGCAGCATATCAAAGTCTTCAGGTTCCAAGCAATCATAATCATCATCTTCAAGAAGTAGGGAATCATGGTCATCATCATCTAATAATGGAGTACTGTAAGAATCATCGTCACTCTCTGATTCACTTTCACAATCCTCTAGCTGAGAATCTTGAGAATCTTTAGCCCTGTTAGTTTCCTCAAACTGCTGGATTCCACAAATATCAGATGTATCAGCACTCTCAGTATCACTGCTCAGAGCTGAGTTGACCGAATATTCTTCAAGTTCAGAATCATCCTGATTGCTTTTGGATTCTGGGTAAGAAACAACAACCTGCATTTTGCTAGCCTCACTCTCATTCCCTAAATATTTTGAACTGTCAGAATTATCCCTCTGACGCTGCGGTTGGGGAGCATTACAATCAACATTTAATGACTTAGATTCAGACGATCCTCTTGGTAAACTGATGCTATTATCTACATTGTCCAGAAGTCTACCTTGAAAACTCTCTGCAGTTTCTGGATCAAGTAATACAGCTTGATCACTGAATGGCAAAGAAGAAATGAGAGATTTCTGAAAGCAGCTATCTGGGGTAAACGTATTATTACTACTTCCTTGGTGGACTCCCATTCGATCTGAATGGAATAAGTGATTTTCACTTGAAGAATCTGCAAGGATATTGGTGTCCCTGATTCTGTTACCCTGGTTTTCTGTTTCATCCAGAGCACAAGCTCTTCTACTGGTGGAGACTCCAATAAAATTCTTGTTTTCATCACTTGTGAAATCACTTCGAATATTTTCAGAATAAGTGCATTTATCTACATTGGCACTAGTTCCTACCTGATTTCCATCTTTGCAACTTTTAAATATATTTTCATAATTGCCACTAAGCATTCCATTATCCATCTTTCCAGGTTGCACTAAATCATTAAGTCCTTCATTGACTATACTTTTCCTATTTTGAAGAGTTACGCCATTTTCAGGCTCTTTGAAACAAGTCCCATCAAAACTACTTGGTGAGCAATCATCCTTCTTTTTATTTGCAGTACTATTAAATAAAACATCCCCAAATTGTCTTAAATTTGTGCCAATCAATTCTTTTCTTGCTGACACTGCACCAAATGCTGTGCTATTAGTTTCCAATAACATACTGATAGCTTCATCCAAGTCTCCATCATACAGCAAAAGTCTTTCCCCTGTATTTGCATCCATATAGCTATTTATCATCAAATAAGATAGGAATAAATTCTGTGATTGTTCTAAGGTCTGAGTTTCCATATGCTCTCCTCCATCTGAAATATCTTCTTGCTGTGTATATTCATGGAATATGGCTGATGGTAGAAACTCACAAGAGGATAACCATCGTCTAGCAGTTTTACAGGAAGTGTTCAGGTCCCCTGCATCAGGCATCTTATCAGGCAGTATGACATTTTTTAAAATAGATGCTGTATTATGATCTATAACATCTAACTGTGCAGCAGCATCCAGACCAATGACTTGGGAAGTCTCAGGAATATAAAGAGCAGCTATTTTTTGTCTGCCATTGAGTATTTTGTATGCCAATTCATTTGTAATCAACTCTTGCTGCAATGAGGAAGATGCAGGAAATATTTCACCAGAATGAGGCCAAATGAGGCCCACGAAGCCCTTTTGTGCCTCTAGTATCAAAAGTGCACTGCTAGATGATATTAAATTGCACTGGACTGCTTCATCTACTGTTAAGCGTTTGGGTGGATTTGAACTTATGATCCCACCTGTTTGCACCTGATGAGAGAGAATACAATTAGCTGTACCTACATCAATTGCCCCTTCCTGCACGGCTTCTTCAATGGTCATTCTCTGCCCAGAATCAGAATCAATCAGACCACCTGAAAGAAGCTGCGCTCCTATCAGTCTAAACATGGTTTCACGATCTATGAGACCTTCATGAGCTGCCCTTAAAATACTGATCCTCCTTCCACATTTTAGTGTTATTCTACCTCCTTCTTGTGGTCTTATAGGCAGAAGTCGCATTCCAGTATTTTCATGCAGGATACTTCTTTGAACCATATCTATTAAGGAGACCTTCTCTGAAGTATTTGGATCAATAAGGTCTTTGCAAATGTTTTGTCTTTCCAAGAGTTTAGAAAACAATGCTGAAGAAATCAAGTTTCTTTGAAAAGCCTTCTGTAAGGTCAGGCACTCTCCTGTGGATGGAATGATCAGAAACCCTGTAGAAAGTTGTATCTCAAGAATCCTGATGGCCACAGATTCTGAAATCATACCTTTATCAAAAGCATCAAGAACTGGGATTGTTGCAGATGATACTGATGAAATAATTTCCTTAGCTTTACCTAGTTCCTCAAGTTGAAACAGAATCTGTCCATCAATAAGGCCATGATTTTCAGCCTCCTGAAGATCAAAACATTTTCTTAGCTCTGGTGAAATCAGACCAGAGAGAATTAGCTGCATCTCCAGCAACCTGATTCCAGTTTCATAATCAACAAGGCCTTTTAAAATTGAATCAAAGACTGAAAGGACTTCTCCACTTGTTTGATCAATGGTACCTGCAATGACTTTATCCAGCTAAAAGGAAAATACAAAATGTCTAGTTTTAGTTGATCTCAAATAAACTGGAATAGTTTTTATGAAACTTGGTTGCATTTTTAATAATCCATTTCAACATAAAATACTCTACTTACCAGGGCTGTAGCAATGTTGTGAATGTTAGGCAGCTCAAATGCACAAGTGATCTATGTCAGTGATCTATTCAACAGCACAGGATGTGATAAAAGCTTTGAAATCAACATGCATCTGTGAATTGAAAACTTATCTCTGTGTATATAAACAGGGTTAGTGAAGACACAGTAGAGTAGGTGATGACAGCAAGAAAACAGAACCTATACTTAGAAGGCAAGTCATGCTTTCTGCATCTTGGTCAGGTTAGATCGTATGAATACAGAAGAAACCAAACACCATGCTATTCATGTTTACAGCATACAACACTTCTATAGAGTCAAATAGGACCCCCCACCCCAAATTGCAATTAATTTTTGTGGAGACCATCCACAAGTTTAGAAAATGTCAATTTGAATGTAATGTTTAGTTTTACTGGACTTTTCTGTTTGGATATGCCAATATGCAGTACTGAATTCCAAGTACAAATACTTAAGATTTGATTCAAATTTAAATAAGCGAAATTTAAACCTGAGTTTCCATATAAGAAGAGTTAATTCTCATTAGAGTATTCAACCCAAAAGTATTCAAATAATATTTCCATGGAAACTTTGGAAACAAAACAAATCCTAAAAGACACTCTTAGTTATTCTTAAGGTATTCTTAGAGAATCCCTTAAAAGCAACCTTTTATGTGTTGTGACTCCCTTTGGCTTTCTGGCAAAAACTATGGACCCCTTCTCAGAATATATTTAAACACCTAAAGTAAAATACATAGGATTTCAAATGAAATCAATACGTTGACATAGTTATAAAATTTTTTTCTTTTAAGTTTGCAGACCCCAGGTTAATAACTTCTCCTTTAGAGATTATAAATCACAGACTGCCCTGGACCATTACATAGTATCATTTTTTAAAAAAATAATACAGATCCTTATTTCATATTAGAAGAATAGTTTTTAAAGACATGGAGTTAGAAAATGAATGCTTCTTATATAATTCATCATGCAAGGCAGAGATTAAGACTTCACAAAAGTTGATGATCAGCACAGGTAAGATGCATTTGCTATATACCACTTTTGAAACCTGCAAGCATTTAACTGTACTTCAAGATTTTTATACATACAAAATCAAGTGGGATTTGACCAATATTAACATCGTTTTCCACAACCATGCAATAAAACTGAGGAATCTGAAAAGGTAGCACAAAGTAAACTAATGAAAATTTTCCTGTAATATTACCTTCTCTTCTACCTTTTCATCTCTTAGAATATGTGATTCCTGAAGTTGCTTCATAGAGTCACTGAAGAAGTTGTAACCTTCTTGAAGAGATTTCACTTGTTTTTCCATTTCATTTCTTTCTTCATCAGTCAATCTAAAATAAGTGTGGGTTTTTTAAATAAGAAATTTTTAAATAAATAGTGATTTAAGTAATTTTTTTAAAAATACTTTTTAAAATAAGTCATTTTTTAAAAAAAATAGGAATAAAGACCAACTATTGAAAGGCAAAGAGGTAAATTTCTGTAATTCTGTGAAGATTTTAGGGACCTGTGATTTCACTAGTATAGGAAATTCCCAAGTAAGTAAGCAAACTCCCCCTAAAATTCAGGTCAGCATCTCTGTGACTTAATACTTTTAGAGAGTTGTCTAAGACACTAGAAGGTTAAGTGATTTGTCCAGGGTCATACAGTCAGTATGAGTCAGTCAAGACTTGAACCTAGGGCTTCATGGCACCAAGGCCAGCTCTCTTTATCTTCTATGTCACTATGCTTCTCAATATACTATAAAATAACTTATTTCTTTAAATGAGCACATGCTCACAAAACAAATTACTATCTCCTTTCTAGGATGGCCATAATCTACATACTGTATAGAAAAGTCAAAGACCATCCATAAAAAAAAAAAATTAAGAGTCAGTCCCAACCTAGAAGGGAGTTTAGGGTTGTCACAATATAAACTTACACACACTGGGAACCTCATCAGCACACATATAATTGTTTTTAAATGTACTCTGAGCTGTTAGAAGGTATAGAGAAATATCATTTGTTAATCTCACCCTCAAAGAACATAACAACAGAAATATGAGAGAGGCAGAATAGTACAGTAGATAGGACATTTGGACTTTAAATCAGGAAACCACGGGTTTAAAATCCTACGTCAGGACACTTACTGACTGGTTATATCACCTGGTCAAGTCACATGATTTCTTTGTGCCTCTCTTCAATATTAACCATATTAACATAGTTTTCCACAACCATGCAATAAAATTGAAAAATTTGAAAAAAATGGTACAAAGTAAAACAATGAGAACTTTTCTTCTGCCTTTTCATCTCTTAGAATGTGTTATACAACCACAAGACAAAGAAGTTACAAGGAGAGAGAGTGTTACTTAGGAATACCTGATCACTTGTAACTGTCCTGTGTCACTCAAAATCCCTACCTATCTCCCTTTCTCCCATATTATTATTATAGGGCTCTGCAAAAGTAGTTTTATAGGGGTTACCTCCCAGTCACTAGGAGCAGAAACTCTTTATCACCATGCTACAAATAGCTCCAGCACAGAAGTAAAGCTGGTATACTTGTCACAGCAATCTTCTGATTTAGCAGCTCAGCTGCCCTCTCTTCTGTGCTTTGCTAATCCCATTTTTCTTTACCAATAGTTATAAAGAGCTAACAAAACTCAACATACTTATCACCGTGTTTAGCGAGAAACAACTGCATGGTTTGAAGGGCTTCAGATAACTGTTCTTTCCTCATGGCAATTTCTTCACTGGAAATCTGAAAGGGAAGAAAATTCAGTTAAGTCTTCAAGTCAATAATGACCAATAATGCATTTCTTCATTGCCTTACAAGCAGAAAGAGGTTTACCCTCAAATAGATCCAAGTTATTTGCTTTAGCAGTCAGTGAGGAGACAGTAACACTTTTTCTGAATTCCACGTTTCAAGAGTAGCCCTCAACTATCACAAACCTGCATTCACAGGATGTACTTAGAACTGCACAGAACCTCAGAGGCTGTCTACTAGTTCAACCCTTTCATTTTGCAGATGAGGAAACTGAGGCCAAGAGAAATTAAGTATCTGCCCAAGGTCACACTGGTAGTAAGCATAAGAGTTGGAATTTGAACCCAAGGTCCTCTAAAACCAAAGTAAATTTTTCCCCCTCTACAGGGAGTTTTCTCGCTCTGGGAACTCCCTACATTGGTAAAAGCATAGAATTATATCCCTCCCCTTTCTCCTCCCCTGCCAAAAAAAAAAAATCAGCCAACCAGAAACAAATAATAAAGTTAACCTATTCTGAAAACACCAAGGTTTTGCCACATCCTTTCATATTTTCTCACCAAATTACTTCTTAATGAACTTGTTTCTGACAACATCAACTTTCCACTGGGCCAATAAATCTATCAACAAGCATTTATTAAGTGTTTATTATTTGTTGGGTGCTACCTTTCATCAGCAAAAATACACTGGAAATGTCATGATGCTGAGCCAATTAAATTAAATGTTTTGCTACTGTGATGTCATAAATTCTTTCACTTAATGTCCTAAAAAAAATAGGCTCAAATATGATGCCACAGTGACTTTAGAAGTACACAAAAATCAGGGGCTGCTAGGTTGTATAGTGGATAGAACACTGGCCCTGGAGTCAGGAGGACCTGAGTTCAAATCTGGCCTCAGACGCAAGTCACTTAACCCCAAAAGCCTCACCAAAGAGAGAGAGAGAGAGAGAGAGAGAGAGAGAGAGAGAGAGAGAGAGA